>NW_024058460.1:32500-54516 GCF_016432855.1 Salvelinus namaycush | reverse complement strand
TACTACCCCTGTCAGGTTTCAGTGGGTTTTAACTACCCCTGGTCAGGTTTCATTGGTTTATTAACTACCCTGCTACCCCTGGTTAGGTTTCATTGGGTTATTAACTACCCCTGGTTAGGTTTCATTGGGTTATTAACTACCCCTGGTCAGGTTTCATTGGGTTATTAACTACCCCTGCTACCCCTGGTTAGGTTTCATTGGGTTATTAACTACCCCTGGTTAGGTTTCATTGGGTTATTAACTACCCCTGGTCAGGTTTCATTGGGTTATTAACTACCCCTGGTCAGGTTTCATTGGGTTATTAACTACCCCTGGTTAGGTTTCATTGGGTTATTAACCCCTGGTCAGGTTTCCATTGGGTTATTAACTACCCCTGGTCAGGTTTCATTGGGTTATTAACTACCCCTGGTCAGGTTTCATTGGGTTATTAACTACCCCTGGTCAGGTTTCATTGGGTTATTAACTACCCCTGGTCAGGTTTCATTGGGTTATTAACTACCCCTGCTACCCCTGGTTATGTTTCATTGGGTTATTAACTACCCCTGGTCAGGTTTCATTGGGTTATTAACTACCCCTGGTCAGGTTTCATTGGGTTTATTAACTACCCCTGCTACCCCTGGTTAGGTTTCATTGGGTTATTAACTACCCCTGCTACCCCTGGTCAGGTTTCATAGGGTTATTAACTACCCCTGCTTAGGTTTCATTGGGTTGTTAACTACCCCTGGTTAGGTTTCATTGGGTTATTAACTACCCCTGGTTAGGTTTCATTGGGTTGTTAACTACCCCTGGTTAGCTTTCATTAGGTTATTAACTACCCCTGGTCAGGTTTCATTGGATTATTAACTACCCCTGCTACCCCTGGTCAGGTTTCATTGGGTTATTAACTACCCCTGGTCAGGTTTCATTGGGTTATTAACTACCCCTGGTCAGGTTTCATTGGGTTATTAACTACCCCTGGCTTGGTTTCATTGGGCTGTTAACTACCCCTGGTTAGGTTTCACTGGGTTATTAACTAACCCTGGTCAGGTTTCATTGGGTTATTAACTACCCCTGTTACCCCTGGTTAGGTTTCATTGGGTTATTAACAACCCCTGGTCAGGTTTCATTTGGTTATTAACTACCCCTGCTACCCCTGGTCAGGTTTCAGTGGGTTGTTAACTACCCCTGGTCAGGTTTCAGTGGGTTGTTAACTACCCCTGGTCAGGTTTCATTGGGTTATTAACTACCCCTGCTTCCCCTGGTTAGGTTTCATTGGGTTATTAACTACCCCTGGTTATGTTTCATTGGGTTATTAACTACCCCTGGTTAGGTTTCATTGGGTTATTAACTACCCCTGGTTAGGTTTTATTGGGTTATTAACTACCCCTGGTCAGGTTTCATTGGGTTATTAACTACCCCTGGTCAGGTTTCATTGGGTTATTAACTACCCCTGGTCAGGTTTCAGTGGGTTGTTAACTACCCCTGGTCAGGTTTCATTGGGTTATTAACTACCCCTGGTCAGGTTTCATTGGGTTATTAACGACCCCTGGTTAGGTTTCATTGGGTTATTAAATACCCCTGGTTAGGTTTCATTGGGTTATTAACTACCCCTGGTCAGGTTTCATTGGGTTATTAACTACCCCTGGTTAGGTTTCATTGGGTTATTAACTACCCCTGGTTAGGTTTTATTGGGTTATTAACTACCCCTGGTCAGGTTTCATTGGGTTATTAACTACCCCTGCTACCCCTGGTCAGGTTTCATAGGGTTATTAACTACCCCTGCTTAGGTTTCATTGGGTTGTTAACTACCCCTGGTTAGGTTTCATTGGGTTATTAACTACCCCTGGTTAGGTTTCATTGGGTTGTTAACTACCCCTGGTTAGCTTTCATTAGGTTATTAACTACCCCTGGTCAGGTTTCATTGAATTATTAACTACCCCTGCTACCCCTGGTCAGGTTTCATTGGGTTATTAACTACCCCTGGTCAGGTTTCATTGGGTTATTAACTACCCCTGGTCAGGTTTCATTGGTTTATTAACTACCCCTGGCTAGGTTTCATTGGGCTGTTAACTACCCCTGGTTAGGTTTCACTGGGTTATTAACTACCCCTGGTCAGGTTTCATTGGGTTATTAACTACCCCTGTTACCCCTGGTTAGGTTTCATTGGGTTATTAACAACCCCTGGTCAGGTTTCAATTGGTTATTAACTACCCCTGCTACCCCTGGTCAGGTTTCAGTGGGTTGTTAACTACCCCTGGTCAGGTTTCAGTGGGTTGTTAACTACCCCTGGTCAGGTTTCATTGGGTTATTAACTACCCCTGCTTCCCCTGGTTAGGTTTCATTGGGTTATTAACTACCCCTGGTTATGTTTCATTGGGTTATTAACTACCCCTGGTTAGGTTTCATTGGGTTATTAACTACCCCTGGTTAGGTTTTATTGGGTTATTAACTATCCCTGGTCAGGTTTCGTTGGGTTATTAACTACCCCTGGTCAGGTTTCATTGGGTTATTAACTACCCCTGGTCAGGTTTCAGTGGGTTGTTAACTACCCCTGGTCAGGTTTCATTGGGTTATTAACTACCCCTGGTCAGGTTTCATTGGGTTATTAACTACCCCTGGTCAGGTTTCATTGGGTTATTAACTACCCCTGGCTAGGTTTCATTGGGCTGTTAACTACCCCTGGTTAGGTTTCACTGGGTTATTAACTACCCCTGGTCAGGTTTCATTGGGTTATTAACTACCCCTGTTACCCCTGGTTAGGTTTCATTGGGTTATTAACAACCCCTGGTCAGGTTTCATTTGGTTATTAACTACCCCTGCTACCCCTGGTCAGGTTTCAGTGGGTTGTTAACTACCCCTGGTCAGGTTTCAGTGGGTTATTAACTACCCCTGGTCAGGTTTCATTGGGTTATTAACTACCCCTGCTTCCCCTGGTTAGGTTTCATTGGGTTATTAACTACCCCTGGTTATGTTTCATTGGGTTATTAACTACCCCTGGTTAGGTTTCATTGGGTTATTAACTACCCCTGGTTAGGTTTTATTGGGTTATTAACTACCCCTGGTCAGGTTTCATTGGGTTATTAACTACCCCTGGTCAGGTTTCATTGGGTTATTAACTACCCCTGGTCAGGTTTCAGTGGGTTGTTAACTACCCCTGGTCAGGTTTCATTGGGTTATTAACTACCCCTGGTCAGGTTTCATTGTGTTATTAACGACCCCTGGTTAGGTTTCATTGGGTTATTAAATACCCCTGGTTAGGTTTCATTGGGTTATTATCTACCCCTGGTCAGGTTTCATTGGGTTATTAACTACCCCTGGTTAGGTTTCATTGGGTTATTAACTACCCCTGGTTAGGTTTTATTGGGTTTATTAACTACCCCTGGTCAGGTTTCATTGGGTTATTAACTACCCCTGCTACCCCTGGTCAGGTTTCATAGGGTTATTAACTACCCCTGCTTAGGTTTCATTGGGTTGTTAACTACCCCTGGTTAGGTTTCATTGGGTTATTAACTACCCCTGGTTAGGTTTCATTGGGTTGTTAACTACACCTGGTTAGCTTTCATTAGGTTATTAACTACCCCTGGTCAGGTTTCATTGGATTATTAACTACCCCTGCTACCCCTGGTCAGGTTTCATTGGGTTATTAACTACCCCTGGTCAGGTTTCATTGGGTTATTAACTACCCCTGGTCAGGTTTCATTGGTTTATTAACTACCCCTGGCTAGGTTTCATTGGGCTGTTAACTACCCCTGGTTAGGTTTCACTGGGTTATTAACTACCCCTGGTCAGGTTTCATTGGGTTATTAACTACCCCTGTTACCCCTGGTTAGGTTTCATTGGGTTATTAACAACCCCTGGTCAGGTTTCATTTGGTTATTAACTACCCCTGCTACCCCTGGTCAGGTTTCAGTGGGTTGTTAACTACCCCTGGTCAGGTTTCAGTGGGTTGTTAACTACCCCTGGTCAGGTTTCATTGGGTTATTAACTACCCCTGCTTCCCCTGGTTAGGTTTCATTGGGTTATTAACTACCCCTGGTTATGTTTCATTGGGTTATTAACTACCCCTGGTTAGGTTTCATTGGGTTATTAACTACCCCTGGTTAGGTTTTATTGGGTTATTAACTACCCCTGGTCAGGTTTCATTGGGTTATTAACTACCCCTGGTCAGGTTTCATTGGGTTATTAACTACCCCTGGTCAGGTTTCAGTGGGTTGTTAACTACCCCTGGTCAGGTTTCATTGGGTTATTAACTACCCCTGGTCAGGTTTCAGTGGGTTGTTAACTACCCCTGGTCAGGTTTCATTGGGTTATTAACTACCCCTGGTCAGGTTTCATTGTGTTATTAACGACCCCTGGTTAGGTTTCATTGGGTTATTAAATACCCCTGGTTAGGTTTCATTGGGTTATTAGCTACCCCTGGTCAGGTTTCATTGGGTTATTAACTACCCCTGGTTAGGTTTCATTGGGTTATTAACTACCCCTGGTTAGGTTTCATTGGGTTATTAACTACCCCTGGTCAGGTTTCATTGGGTTATTAACTACCCCTGGTTAGGTTTCATTGGGTTATTAACTACCCCTGGTCAGGTTTCATTGGGTTATTAACTACCCCTGGTTAGGTTTCATTGGGTTATTAACTACCCCTGGTCAGGTTTCATTGGGTTTTAACTACCCCTGGTCAGGTTTCATTGGGTTGTTAATCTACCCCTGGTTAGGTTTCATTGGGTTATTAACTACCCCTGGTCAGGTTTCATTGGGTTATTAACTACCCCTGGTCAGGTTTCATTGGGTTATTAACTACCCCTGGTCAGGTTTCATTGGGTTGTTAATCTACCCCTGGTCAGGTTTCATTGGGTTATTAACTACCCCTGGTATAGTGATGACAGCCTCCATTTGTGTCTGCAGGGTTGTTCCAGCAGACAGACAGACAGACAGACAGACAGACAGACAGACAGACAGACAGACCTGTACTAGCTATAGGAGGTACAGACAGACAGACAGACAGACAGACAGACAGACAGACAGACAGACAGACAGACAGACCCTGTACTTGCTATAGGAGGTACAGACAGACAGACAGACAGACAGACAGACAGACAGACAGACAGACAGACAGACAGACAGACAGACAGACCTGTACTAGCTATAGAAGGTACAGACAGACAGACAGACCCTGTACTTGCTATAGGAGGTACAGACAGACAGACAGACCTGTACTAGCTATAGGAGGTACAGACAGACAGACAGACAGACAGACCTGTACTAGCTATAGAAGGTACAGACAGACAGACAGACAGACAGACAGACCCTGTACTTGCTATAGTAGGTACAGACAGACAGACAGACAGACAGACAGACAGACAGACAGACAGACAGACAGACAGACAGACAGACCTGTACTAGCTATAGAAGGTACAGACAGACAGACAGACAGACCCTGTACTAGCTATACGAGGTACAGACAGACAGACAGACCTGTACTAGCTATAGGAGGTACAGACAGACAGACAGACAGACAGACAGACAGACAGACAGACAGACAGACAGACAGACAGACAGACAGACAGACAGACAGACAGACAGACCTGTACTAGCTATAGAAGGTACAGACAGACAGACAGACAGACCCTGTACTAGCTATAGGAGGTACAGACAGACAGACAGACAGACCTGTACTAGCTATAGGAGGTACAGACAGACAGACAGACCCTGTACTAGCTATAGGAGGTACAGACAGACAGACAGACAGACAGACAGACAGACAGACCTGTACTAGCTATAGGAGGTACAGACAGACATACAGACAGACCCTGTACTAGCTATAGGAGGTACAGACAGACAGACAGACAGACAGACAGACAGACAGACAGACAGACCCTGTACTAGCTATAGGAGGTACAGACAGACAGACAGACAGACCTGTACTAGCTATAGGAGGTACAGACAGACAGACAGACAGACAGACCCTGTACTAGCTATAGGAGGTACAGACAGACAGACCTGTACTAGCTATAGGAGGTACAGACAGACAGACAGACCCTGTACTAGCTATAGGAGGTACAGACAGACAGACAGACAGACAGACCTGTACTAGCTATAGGAGGTACAGACAGACAGACAGACAGACCTGTACTAGCTATAGGAGGTACAGACAGACAGACAGACCCTGTACTAGCTATAGGAGGTACAGACAGACAGACCCTGTACTAGCTATAGGAGGTACAGACAGACAGACCTGTACTAGCTATAGGAGGTACAGACAGACAGACCTGTACTAGCTATAGGAGGTACAGACAGACAGACCCTGTACTAGCTATAGGAGGTACAGACAGACAGACCCTGTACTAGCTATAGGAGGTACAGACAGACAGACAGACAGACAGACAGACAGACAGACAGACAGACAGACAGACCCTGTACTACCCTGCTATAGACGTGACAGACAGACAGACAGACAGACAGACAGACAGACAGACAGACAGACAGACAGACAGACCTGTACTAGCTATAGGAGGTACAGACAGACCCTGCTATAGACGTGATGGGGAACAGGATTAACTTTGAAAACAAGGCTGGTTTGATATGCTATATGCCCTCCTTACCTCCGTCGTTAAGGCTGTGTCCCAAATTTAACCCTATTCCCTATATGGTACACTACTGCTGACAAGAACTATACCAGGGTGCCATTTGGGATTAACGAAGTAGGGAATAGGATGTGATTTAGGATGCCAGAAGTAGGGAATAGGATGTGATTTAGGATGACAGAAGTAGGGAATAGGATGTGATTTAGGATACCAGAAGTAGGGAATAGGATGTGATTTAGGATGACAGAAGTAGGGAATAGGATGTGATTTAGGATGACAGAAGTAGGGAATAGGATGTGATTTAGGATACCAGAAGTAGGGAATAGGATGTGATTTAGGATACCAGAAGTAGGGAATAGGATGTGATTTAGGATACCAGAAGTAGGGAATATGATGTGATTTAGGATACCAGAAGTAGGGAATAGGATGTGATTTAGGATACCAGAAGTAGGGAATAGGATGTGATTTAGGATACCAGAAGTAGGGAATATGATGTGATTTAGGATACCAGAAGTAGGGAATAGGATGTGATTTAGGATACCAGAAGTAGGGAATAGGATGTGATTTAGGATACCAGAAGTAGGGAATAGGATGTGATTTAGGATACCAGAAGTAGGGAATAGGATGTGATTTAGGATACCAGAAGTAGGGAATATGATGTGATTTAGGATACCAGAAGTAGGGAATAGGATGTGATTTAGGATACCAGAAGTAGGGAATAGGATGTGATTTAGGATACCAGAAGTAGGGAATAGGATGTGATTTAGGATACCAGAAGTAGGGAATAGGATGTGATTTAGGATACCAGAAGTAGGGAATATGATGTGATTTAGGATACCAGAAGTAGGGAATAGGATGTGATTTAGGATACCAGAAGTAGGGAATAGGATGTGATTTAGGATACCAGAAGTAGGGAATAGGATGTGATTTAGGATACCAGAAGTAGGGAATAGGATGTGATTTAGGATACCAGAAGTAGGGAATAGGATGTGATTTAGGATACCAGAAGTAGGGAATAGGATGTGATTTAGGATGACAGAAGTAGGGAATAGGATGTGATTTAGGATACCAGAAGTAGGGAATAAGATGTGATTTAGGATACCAGAAGTAGGGAATAGGGTGCGATTTAGGATGCACTTTAATTGTTGGGTTGGCTCCCTTTCTTGTCCTCACCTTTCCTACAGCGATAGATGAAAAAACGTAATTAATTTGACAAGGCTTTTAAACTCTATTAATCTTTAGATGTTCTCCAGTTTGAGAATTTGAGAACGTTTTATATTCAGTGTTTCAGTTCTCGCCAAACCTTTGGTATATTAGGTTTGACTTGTGAACAGCGCTGTCATGCATTTCAAATGAGAAGACTTAATGCTTATTCTTGTTCATGTTTCTCAGTGCTTCGACACAGTTGTCTAGTGATGGAGAATTGCGATGGCGTCGGAGGTTAGGGCTGCCGTCTTATCGGCTCTTAACCAACCTTGCTATTTTATTCGTTTTTTTCCGCGTTGTTCGTAACTTGTTTTGTACATAATGTTGCGGCTACCGTCTCTTATGACCGAAAAAAATAACTTCTGGACATCAGAACTGCGATGGTCACCTCGAACTGGACGATGAGTTCTTCTTCAATGAGTCGGAGGGGAGGTATATACTACTACAGTCCTCCGACCAGGCCCAGATCCCTGTGATTCGCTGGAGAAGGAAACAGAGATTTCACTGAAAGAGATCAGGGTGCCTTGTGAGGATCAGGCGACAAATGGCTCATCTGCCCTTGCCGTTCAATCGCTGGAAAATAAATGGGACGAACTGAAAGCACGTTTATCCTACCAACGGGACATTAAAAACTGTAATATCTTATGTTTCACCGAGTCGTGGCTGAACGACGACATTAAGAACACACAGCTGGCGGGTTATACACTCTATCAGCAGGACAGAACAGCAGCCTCTGGTAAGACACGGGGTGGTGGGTTATACACTCTATCAGCAGGACAGAACAGCAGCCTCTGGTAAGACACGGGGTGGTGGGTTATACACTCTATTGGCAGGACAGAACAGCAGCCTCTGGTAAGACACGGGGTGGTGGGTTATACACTCTATCAGCAGGATAGAACAGCAGCCTCTGGTAAGACAAGGGGTGGTGGGTTATACACTCTATTGGCAGGACAGAACAGCAGCCTCTGGTAAGACACGGGGTGGTGGGTTATACACTCTATCAGCAGGATAGAACAGCAGCCTCTGGTAAGACAAGGGGTGGTGGGTTATACACTCTATTGGCAGGACAGAACAGCAGCCTCTGGTAAGACACGGGGTGGTGGGTTATACACTCTATCAGCAGGATAGAACAGCAGCCTCTGGTAAGACAAGGGGTGGTGGGTTATACACTGTATCAGCAGGATAGAACAGCAGCCTCTGGTAAGACACGGGGTGGCAGGTTATACACTGTATCAGCAGGATAGAACAGCAGCCTCTGGTAAGACACGGGGTGGTGGGTTATACACTCTATCAGCAGGATAGAACAGCAGCCTCTGGTAAGACAAGGGGTGGTGGATTAAACACTATCAGCAGGATAGAACAGCAGCCTCTGGTAAGACACGGGGTGGTGGGTTATACACTCTATCAGCAGGACAGCAGCCTCTGGTAAGACACGGGGTGGTGGGTTATACACTCTATCAGCAGGACAGCAGCCTCTGGTAAGACACGGGGTGGTGGGTTATACGCTGTATCGACAGGACAGCAGCCTCTGGTAAGACACGGGGCGGTGGGTTATACACTCTATCAGCAGGACAACAGCCTCTGGTAAGACACGGGGTGGTGGGTTATACACTCTATCAGCAGAACAGAACAGCAGCCTCTGGTAAGACACGGGGTGGTGGGTTATTCACTCTATCGGCAGGACAGCAGCCTCTGGTAAGACACGGGGTGGTGGGTTATACACTCTATCGGCAGGACAACAGCCTCTGGTAAGACACGGGGTGGTGGGTTATACACTGTATCAGCAGGATAGAACAGCAGCCTCTGGTAAGACACGGGGTGGTGGGTTATACACTCTATCGACAGGACAGCAGCCTCTGGTAAGACACGGGGTGGTGGGTTATACACTGTATCGGCAGGACAACAGCCTCTGGTAAGACACGGGGTGGTGGGTTATACACTGTATCAGCAGGATAGAACAGCAGCCTCTGGTAAGACACGGGGTGGTGGGTTATACACTCTATCGACAGGACAGCAGCCTCTGGTAAGACACGGGGTGGTGGGTTATACACTGTATCGGCAGGACAACAGCCTCTGGTAAGACACGGGGTGGTGGGTTATACACTGTATCAGCAGGATAGAACAGCAGCCTCTGGTAAGACACGGGGTGGTGGGTTATTCACTCTATCAGCAGGACAGCAGCCTCTGGTAAGACACGGGGTGGTGGGTTATACACTCTATTGGCAGGACAACAGCCTCTGGTAAGACACGGGGTGGTGGGTTATACACTCTATCAGCAGGACAGCAGCCTCTGGTAAGACACGGGGTGGTGGGTTATACACTGTATCAGCAGGATAGAACAGCAGCCTCTGGTAAGACACGGGGTGGTGGGTTATTCACTCTATCAGCAGGACAGCAGCCTCTGGTAAGACACGGGGTGGTGGGTTATACGCTGTATCGACAGGACAACAGCCTCTGGTAAGACACGGGGTGGTGGGTTATACACTCTATTGGCAGGACAACAGCCTCTGGTAAGACACGGGGTGGTGGATTAAACACTATCAGCAGGATAGAACAGCAGCCTCTGGTAAGACACGGGGTGGTGGGTTATACACTGTATCGGCAGGATAGAACAGCAGCCTCTGGTAAGACAAGGGGTGGTGGGTTATACACTCTATCAGCAGGACAGAACAACAGCCTCTGGTAAGACACGGGGTGGCGGGTTATACACTCTATCAGCAGGACAGCAGCCTCTGGTAAGACACGGGGTGGTGGGTTATACACTCTATTGGCAGGACAACAGCCTCTGGTAAGACACGGGGTGGTGGGTTATACGCTGTATCGACAGGACAACAGCCTCTGGTAAGACACGGGGTGGTGGGTTATACACTCTATTGGCAGGACAACAGCCTCTGGTAAGACACGGGGTGGTGGGTTATACACTCTATTGGCAGGAAAACAGCCTCTGGTAAGACACGGGGTGGTGGATTAAACACTATCAGCAGGATAGAACAGCAGCCTCTGGTAAGACATGGGGTGGTGGGTTATACACTCTATCGGCAGGACAACAGCCTCTGGTAAGACAAGGGGTGGTGGGTTATACACTCTATCGGCAGGACAACAGCCTCTGGTAAGACAAGGGGCGGGGGCCTATGCAAATATGTAACCAACAGCTGGTGCACAATATCTAAGGAAGTCTAGGTTTTGCTCGCTTGAGGTAGAGTATCTCATGATAAGCTGTAGACCTCACTATTTACCCAGAGAGTTTTCATCTGTGTTTTTTCGTAGCTGTTTACATACCACCACAGACCGATGCTGGCACTAAAACCTCACTCAATGAGCTGTATAAGGCCATAAGTAAACAGGGAAACGCTCATCCTGAGGCGGCGCTCCTAGTGGCCGGGGACTTTAATGCAGGGAAACTTACATTTCTATCAGCATGTTAAATGTGCAACTGAGGGAAATAAAAATTGAGAACACCTTTACTCCACACACAGAGACCCATACAAAGCTCCACTTGGCAAATCTGACCATAATTATATTCTCCTGATTCCTGCTTACAAGCAAAAATTAAAGCAGGAAGCACAAGTGACTCAGTCTATAAAAAAGTGGTCAGATGAAGCAGATGCTAAACTACAGGACTGTTTTGCTATCACAGACTGGAATATGTTCCGATATTCCTCCGATGGCATTGAGGAATACACCACATCAGTCACTGGCTTTATCAATAAGTGCATCGAGGACGTCGTCCCCACAGTGACTGTACGTACATACCCCAACCAGAAGCCATGGATTACAGGCAACATTCGCACTGAGTTAAAGGTTCGATCTGCCGCTTTCAAGGAGCGGGACTCTTATAAGAAATCCCGCTATGCCCTCCCATGAAACAGGGGGTCTTAGAGCACTGACTATGCTTTTCGGTCCATTGAATGGGCGACATAAACCTAAATAGAAACTGATAATTGTGTACGACTTCAGTAGTAAAACTGTTGTTACACTAAGATTTTTATTACTTTATTTTGTTGGAATTATTTTGGTCTTACTGTAGTACTGTAGGCCACTCCGGACCAGTCACGTTGTACAGCGACTGAGTGGCACAACGGTCTAAGACACTGCATAGCTGTGTTGCTACAGATGCTGGTTCAATACCCGTGTGTTTTGCTCCCGACTGGGAAACCCATGAGGCGGCTTTTGGTTTTAATTTAGAATCCTCGAATCCTCTATATGTAATTATTGGCGGAGAGTCAAGTCATATTTTTCTATATACTGTAGTCCTACCGCAGGCGACATGAGTCTCACTAGTGTTGAGTAATGTTCTGTTAAACGTGGTCTAGGTCTTATTTATTTAAAGATCATATTGAAGTTAGAAGCAAAAGCCTACAACTATTTTAGCACCGTTTCACACTGCTCTGAGACAAGCATGAGGACTGGTCTTGATGAATCAATGAGATTGTTATTTTCACTGATTCTCAACTTCAGGTCTTCAGGACTTAATCTCTGTTTGGGTATTGGTTAGACTAGAATTAGAAAATTAGGGCGTATTAATGTTATGCTCTTAGTGTAACCTTTATTTAACTAGGCAAGTCAGTTAAGAACAAATTCTTATAAAAAAGAACAGCCTACTCCTTCCTCCCTGTCGGGGAACGGTCTTCTCAACAGCCACTATTGAAGGCCATCAGCCGTGATGCAGTACGCCGCAACTTTTAAAGGAAGAACCACTGCAACCATTCGGTTACTAGTCCAACGCTCTAACCACAGGGCTACCTGCCACACCTTGTGAAGATGCTGGAGGAAACAGGTACAAAAGTATTTATATCCACAGTAAAAACGAGTCCTATATCGACATAACCTGAAAGGCCGCTCAGCAAGGAAGAAGCCACTGCTCCAAAACCGCCATAAAAAAAGCCAGACTATGGTTTGCAACTGAACATGGGGATAAAGATCGTACTTTTTGGAGAAATGTCCTCTGGTCTGATGAAACAAAAATAGAACTGCTTGGCCATAATGACCATCGTTATGTTTGGAGGAAAAAGGGGGGGCTTGCAAGTCGAAGAACACCATCCCAACCGTGAAGCACGGGGGTGGCAGCATCATGTTGTGGGAGTGCTTTGCTGCAGGAGGGACTGGTGCACTTCACAAAATAGATGGGATCATGAGGGAGGAAAGTTGTGTGGCTATATTGAAGCAACATCTCAAGACATCAGTCAGGAAGTTAAAGCTTGGACACAAATGGGTCTTCCAACTGGACAATGACCCCAAGCATACTTCCAAAGTTGTGGCAAAATGGCTTAAGGACAACAAAGTCAAGGTATTGGAGTGGCCATCACAAAGCCCTGACCTCGATCCCATAAAGAATTTGTGGGCAGAACTGAAAAAGCGTGTGCGAGCAAGGAGGCCTACAAACCTGACTCAGTTACACCAGCTCTGTCAGGGGGAATGGGCCAAAATTCACCCAACTTACTGTGGGAAGCTTGTGGAAGGCTAGGTAAACATTTTAAAGGCACTTCTACCAAATACTAATTGAGTGTATGTAAACTTCTGACCCACTGGGAATGTGATGAAAGAAATAAAAGCTGAAAGAAATAATTCTCTCTACTATTATTCTGACATTTCACATTCTTAAAATAAAGTGGTGATCCTAACTGACCTAAGACAGGGAATTTTTACTGGGATTAAATGTCAGGAATCGTAAAAAACAGAGTGTAAATATATTTGGCTAAGGTGTATGTAAACTTCCGACTTCAATTGTATATCTTGGTGGGACAGTTTTACCACAGTTTTACCACGCTATCAGCACCTTACCACTGCTACACATCCGCTATTAGCGGAGCCTTGTCTGGCAGTCGAAAAACAGTTAATTCAGCCTCATTTACTGCCTTTAAAAAAAAACATAGCTGATATGGCTGACTTGCTTAAACAAATGTGGTTTCTACTGACAACTGAGATGTACAAACTATGGCATAAGGGGTTGACAAGCGGATAAGAGGCCGTAATTTTGATGAAGTCTAGGATGAACGTTGTCAATATATCTGAACTCAGCAAAAACAAGAAATTTCCCTTTTTCAAGACCACGTGTAACAACACGTGCACAGGATCGGTACATCCGAACATCACACCTGCGGGACAGGTACAGGATGGCAACAACAGCTGCCTGAGTTACACCAGGAACGCACAATCCCTCCATCAGTGCTCAGACTGTCCGCAATAGGCTGAGAGAGGCTGGACTGAGGGCTTGTAGGCCTGTTGTAAGGCAGGTCCACACCAGACATCACCGGCAACAACGTCGCCTATGGGCACAAACCCACCGTCGCTGGACCAGACAGGACTAGCAAAAAGTGCTCTTCACTGACGAGTCGCGGTTTTGTCTCACCAGGGGTGATGGTCGGATTCGTGTTTATCGTCGAAGGAATGAGCGTTACACCGAGGCCTGTACTATGGAGCGGGATCGATTTGGAGGTGGAGGGTCCGTCATGGTCTGGGGCGGTGTGTCACAGCATCACGGACTGAGCTTGTTGTCACGGCAGGCAATCTCAATGCTGTGCGCTACAGGGAAGACATCCTCCTCCCTCATGTGGTACCCTTCCTGCAGGCTCATCCTGACATGACCCTCCTGCATGACAATGCCACCAGCCATACTGCTCGTTCTGTGCGTGATTTCCTGCAAGACAGGAATGTCAGTGTTCTGCCATGGCCAGCGAAAAGCATAGATCTCAATCCCATTGAGCACGTCTGAGACCTGTTGGATCGGAGGGTGAGGGCTAGGGCCATTCCCCCCAGAAATGTCCGGGAACTTGCAGGTGCCTTGGTGGAAGAGTGGTGTAACATCTCACAGCAAGAACTGGCAAATCTGGTGCAGTCCATGAAGAGGAGATGCACTGCAGTACTTAATGCAGCTGGTGGCCACACCAAATACTGACTAAATACTTAAATAATCACACAGAAATACATATTCACAGAATGGATCATACATTGATTACCAATTAAGTCATAAAGAAAACGTCCCTGCTGGACGGAGCCGACATGACGGCTGGTTACACAAAGGAAATGGGGGTTGGGTTTGAATGAAAGAGCGGGAAGACTGAGGAACAAAGGGAGAAGCTATGTCTCTATCGGGCCGTAGGCAGCTAGTCTATCGTAAATACAGAATCTTATACATTCAAAATAACCGCCCATTTGGAAAAGGAAAATGCAATAAATATTTACTCTGAGCTGCGCTTCGATCGGTTGGTCATAGATGGGAGGCCGGGTTGTCCAGCATGGATCTCTGGTCCTCTGAAGACCGAAATATGGTTCCGTTTCACATCTTTTGATGTCACCAGACTCTCTCTCAATGTTAACAAAGGGATTTTCAATAGTAATTAATAGTCACATCGGTAGAGTAGAGAGAGGAAAAAGGGGAAAGGTATTTATGGGGGTCATACACCTCCCTCCTCAGGCCAACGTCATGACACCAGCTTACTACACAACATACACTTAGTATTACTTTTTTAGCTACATTATACACACCTCCTTGTCATATTACATAGTTTATTCAGCAGCATTCAAGACACTTTTTGGACTCACCTTGTTGTGCTGTGCTCACTTGAACAGGAAGGTGGCGTGACAGTCCTTTGTGGGCAAACTTTGTCATCAAAGTCTGGCATTCTCTGGATTTAAGACAAAATGGGAACTCGGAGCTCTAGAAATGCTGAGTTAGATGGCCGTTCAAAACATATTTTCTGTTTTTCCCCCCCTGTTTCCCCCCCCTGTTTCCCCCCCCTGTTTTCCCCCCCTGTTTTTCCCCCCTTGAATGTTTATCATCATAAGCTTGGAAAAGAGACCCTTAAACCCAGACTTGGGACCACACAGCCACTCCACTGAATAGCAGGCTAGTGATGCTTTGCAATGTTTGCAGTTAGCCACTGATTCCTTCCAAACAACTCATTGTTGAATTTGCAATTTCCAACTTGTTGTGTAATGTTTATGTCCAATGGCTGATGAGCACCGATACGTTTTATCCATAATTTCTCTTCATAATTCATCTTCATATGACAAGGATTAAAAAGGATTTGCCAGTAGATTGTCGACTTGATTCATGATGATGACTGCTAGTTTGCTAGCTAAGATTTTGAAAGTATGATGTTGACATGATCAGTCCAATCAAGGCTAAGGTAGATATAACGTGATTTGACATAATTGTATCTGGGGCCAACGACCTTAACCTCTAATTCCTCCCAAACCCGGATCCGGGAGCACCCCCATAAGTAAAAAAGCTGACTAGCATAGCCTAGCATAGCGTCACAAGTAAATACTAGCATCTAAATATCATTAAATCACAAGTCCAAGACACCAGATGAAAGATACACATCTTGTGAATCCAGCCATCATTTCTGATTTTTAAAATGTTTTACAGGGAAGACACAATATGTAAATCTATTAGCTAACCACGTTAGCAAAAGACACCACTTTTTTTACTCCACCAGTTTTTTACTCAATCAGTAGCTATCACAAATTCGACCAAATAAATATATAAATAGCCACTAACCAAGAAACAACTTCATCAGATGACAGTCTGATAACATATTTATTGTATAGCATATGTTTTGTTAGAAAAATGTGCATATTTCAGGTATAAATCATAGTTTACCATTGCAGCCACCATCACAACTCTCACCAAAGCGACTAGAATAACTACAGAGAGCAACGTGTATTACCTAATTACTCATCATAAAACATTTCTTAAAAATACACAGCGTACAGCAAATGAAAGACACAGATCTTGTGAATCCAGCCAATATTTCAGATTTTTTAAGTGTTTTACAGCGAAAACACAATATAGCATTATATTAGCTTACCACAATAGCAAACCACACAACAGTATTGATTCAAGCCAAAAATAGCGATAACGTATAACCCAGCAAAAGATATTAATTTTTTCACTGACCTGCTCAGAATTCTTCAGATGACAGTCCTATAACATCATATTACACAATGCATATAGAGTTTGTTCGAAAATGTGCATATTTAGCGGCACAAATCGTGGTTATACAATGAGAAAAGTAGCCAAGCTGCAAAGAAAATGTCAGGAGAAATCTTGGGAAAGGCACCTATTCTAATCGATAAGTAATCATAAACTTGACTAAAAAATACAGATTGGACAGCAAATGAAAGATAAATTAGTTCTTAATGCAATCGCTGTGTTAGATTTTTAAAATTAACGTTACTGCGCAATACAACGTGCGCTAAAGCGAGACCGCACCGAAATTCATGGCGGAATTATTATTTGACATTTGTCAACATAAATACGAATTAACAGCATAAAGACTGCTTACTATTTGCTGAGCTTCCATCAGAATCTTGGGCAAGGTGTCCTTTCTCCAGAACAATCGTCTTTTGGTTGAAAGATGTCCCCTTCTCCTGTAGAAATAGCAGCTAACGCTAGCTATGTGCCGGAAAGGTGTCCAACTCCTGATAGCGCGTCACAAAGAAATCCCAGAAAATCGCAATAAACTGCTATAAGTCGGTTTAAATTAACTACCTTATGATGTCTTTAACAACTATAACGAATAAAAACATGACCGGAGATATAGAACTGCTAAAACGAAAGCTTTGCAGGACGCCATTGTGATGTCCCTCTTGCGCCAGGCGCCCCGTTGAAAAGAACGGTACTTCCGTTCCACGGTCTTATATAGGGCCCCAGATGGTGCAATCCACTCCATTCAAATTCTCACCGCTTACTGACATCTAGAGGAAGGCGTATGCAGTGCATGTAGCCCCATAGCTTACATGGGGACTTATAAACTGACCCTAGAACAGGGACCTCGATTTCAGAAATCTCACTTCCTGACAGGAAATGTGCTGCAGAATGAGTTCTGTTTCACTCAGAGAAATAATTCAAACGGTTTTAGAAACTAGAGAGTGTTTTCTATCCAATAGTAATAATAATATGCATATTGTACGAGCAAGAATTGAGTACGAGGCAGTTTCATTTGGGAACGAATTTTTACAAAGTCGAAATGGCGCCCCCCTATTGCCAAGAGTACACCCTCTGTGTTCTGTTAGACAGGTAACTCTTTATCCACATTATAGCAGGGGGTGTAAAGCCATAACACATACGCAGCAGACTATGATCGATACTGTCAACAGCTGCACTGAAGTCGGAAAAAACATGCCCCATAATATTTTTATCATAATTTTCTCTCAGCCAATCATCAGTCATTTGTGTAAGCGCTGTGCTTGTTGAATGTCCTTCTCTATAAACATGCTGAAAGTTTGTTGTCAATTTGTTTACTGTAAAATAGCATTATAGCTGGTCAAACACAATTTTTTCAAAAACTTTACTAAGGCTTGGTAACAGGCTGATTGAAAGGCTATTTGAGCCAGTAAAGGGGGCTTTACTATTCATAGGAAGGGGAATGACTTTAGATTCCCTCCAGGCCTGAGGCCACACACTTTCTAGTTGGCTTAAATTGAAGATGTGGCAAATAGGAGTGGCAATATCGTCCGCCCTTCATAATGTCATTAAAACCCACTTGGACTACGATAGAATCAATGTCCATGTCCTGGCGTAGTCCATTCGGGAGCAGCTTAGTAATGTCATTTACTCGGCCGGATTTCTGTCTGCTTGACGTCCAGTGTAGTGAGAGAGACTTTATCACGGTGCTACGTCGTACCGGACGGATTTCTGTCAGCTTGACGTCCAGTGTAGTGAGAGAGACTTTATCACGGTGCTACGTCGTACCGGACGGATTTCTGTCTGCTTGACGTCCAGTGTAGTGAGAGAGACTTTATCACGGTGCTACGTCGTACCGGACGGATTTCTGTCAGCTTGACGTCCAGTGTAGTGAGAGAGACTTTATCACGGTGCTACGTCGTACCGGCCGGATTTCTGTCTGCTTGACGTCCAGTGTAGTGAGAGAGACTTTATCACGGTGCTACGTCGTACCGGACGGATTTCTGTCTGCTTGACGTCCAGTGTAGTGAGAGAGGCTTTATCACGGTGCTACGTCGTACCGGACGGATTTCTATCTGCTTGACGTCCAGTGTAGTGAGAGAGACTTTATCACGGTGCTACGTCGTACCGGCCGGATTTCTGTCAGCTTGACGTCCAGTGTAGTGAGAGAGACTTTATCACGGTGCTACGTCGTACCGGACGGATTTCTGTCGGCTTGACGTCCAGTGTAGTGAGAGAGGCTTTATCACGGTGCTACGTCGTACCGGCCGGATTTCTGTCTGCTTGACGTCCAGTGTAGTGAGAGAGACTTTATCACGGTGCTACGTCGTACCGGCCGGATTTCTGTCAGCTTGACGTCCAGTGTAGTGAGAGAGACTTTATCACGGTGCTACGTCGTACCGGCCGGATTTCTGTCTGCTTGACGTTGTTACGTTCCCCAGTTTCTGTGTTGTATTTGAGTGTGTGTGTTTCAGGAGATGGCTTCCTGGAAGCCTCCCCAACCAGCTGATTGGTCGACACCAGGCTAATTGATGATTGGAGCTGACTCCGCCCCCACGTCAAGAAGCAGCTGACTCTAATCACCATTGCCACCAGAAGATATAAAAGCCAGTGTTCTGTTCAGAAGGAGAGAGAAATGATTGGAGGTTAGAGGGAGATTGAATATTTTGGAGAAAAGATTAGAGGGAGATTGAATGTTTTGGAGAAATCATTAGAAAGAGTTCTGTGTTTGTTGCTTTGTCAAAGCTTCTTTAGTGGCCTGAGTTAGTTTATTCAGTTTTGTTGTAAAGTGTTTGTGAAATTGTTAATAATTATTCTGTTTCATTTGTTCCCAGGGGGGAAGGGGAAGGCACTTAGGGAGTGCTTAGGCAAGAGGCCCGAGGGCATACATATACCCGTAGTATATTCAATGTCTAGGCACACTAGGTAAGACCTGGGCGGACCACCCCCTGTATTTTGGTTAGGGCACCAGGTGGTGCTAAGTTAGGTAAGTTAAGTGGGTAGGCAGGTTAGATAGGAGAGGGGGGAGCTTTGATATTTACTTTCTTTCCTTTGGTTCCGTCCAGCCCCTTTTCCCCATATTACCGTGTAGGAAATAAATCCTAGTAACGGTAAATTCTGCCTTTGTCGTCCTTTCTCGCACCTACGGTCCATACCTCTTTCGCTTCACGGAGAGTTGAGTTGCAGCAGGGAGTTGCGTTCCCTCTTTATAGAGGCGTGCGTAACAGACGTCCAGTGTAGTGAGAGAGACTTTATCACGGTGCTACGTCGTACCGGACGGATTTCTGTCTGCTTGACGTCCAGTTTAGTGAGAGAGGCTTTATCACGGTGCTACGTCGTACCGGCTGGATTTCTGTCTGCTTGATGTCAAGTGTAGTGAGAGAGACTTTATCACGGTGCTACGTCATACCGGCCGGATTTCTGTCTGCTTGACGTCCAGTGTAGTGAGAGAGACTTTATCACGGTGCTACGTCGTACCGGCCGGATTTCTGTCATGACCCAGGAAATAGATAGAACATCACTCAGAGATGCACACAAGCAATATAACATTGAAAATGGGTGAATCTTTCCTTTAAATAGGGATTGGATTAGTGCAACTCTACAAAGTCTTATCCGAAGCCACTGAAGTGTCCGACTGAAGTGATTTGAGAGAGAAGCTACTCCGTTCTGCTGTGAACAGATAGAGACTGAATTTGCATCCCAAATGGAAACCTACTCCCTATATAGTGCACTACTTTAGACCAGAGCCCTATGGAAACCTACTCCCTATATAGTGCACTACCATAGGGATCTGGTCAAAAGTAGTGCACTATATAGGGTTCCATAGGGCTCTGGTCTAAAGTAGTGCACTATATAGGGAATAGGGTTCCATAGGGCTCTGGTCAAAAGTAGTGCACTATATAGGGAATAGGGTTCCATTTTGGACTGAAAACCTCTGGAGCAACTTCCAATTTACAGAACTGGCAGATCTGTTACGTTCCTGGGATAGGTGTTGGGATGGGAGAAAGGGTAGTTTCCGGGCACTGCGAATGTGTTGTTTTGTGGTGAAACATGATAATGAAAATAAATAAAGTTGAGATGATTGCACCAGACAGCCAGCGTTCCAATCAGATACCACAACAAGTCAGACTGGAGGGAAAGAGAGAGGTAGAGAGAGAGGTAGAGAGAGAGGTAGAGAGAGAGGTAGAGAGATCCCGTGTGGGGGAGACAGCAATCCCGCGTGCCCGAGCTGTTTGTGTGTTGGGTGACAGAGAGAGAGAGAGAGAGCGAGAGAGAGAGAGAGCGAGAGAGAGAGCGAGAGAGAGAGCGAGAGAGAGCGAGAGAGAGAGAGAGAGAGAGAGAGAGAGAGAGAGAGAGAGAGAGAGAGAGAGAGAGAGAGACTGAGAAAAAAAAAAGCTACTCTTCCTGGGGTTTATTATGGATCCCCATTAGTTCTTGCCAAGGCAGCAGCTACTCTTCCTGGGGTTTATTATGGATCCCCATTAGTTCCTGCCAAGGCAGTAGCTACTCTTCCTGGGGTTTATTATGGGTCCCCATTAGTTCCTGCCAAGGCAGCAGCTACTCTTCCTGGGGTTTATTATGGATCCCCATTAGTTCCTGCCAAGGCAGCAGCTACTCTTCCTGGGGTTTATTATGGATCCCCATTAGTTCCTGCCAAGGCAGCAGCTACTCTTCCTGGGGTTTATTATGGATCCCCATTAGTTCCTGCAAAGGCAGCAGCTACTCTAATATCTGGAACATAGCTGAGGGATAATACTGTTAGAAGAAGGCAGAGAGGGTGGAACATGGCTGAGGGTTAGTACTGTTAGGAGAAAGCAGAGAGGGTGGAACATGGCTGAGGGTTAGTACTGTTAGGAGAAAGCAGAGAGGGTGGAACATGGCTGAGGGTTAGTACTGTTAGGAGAAAGCAGAGAGGGTGGAACATGGCTGAGGGTTAGTAATGTTAGGAGAAAGCAGAGAGGGGTGGAACATGGCTGATGGTTAGTACTGTTGGGAGAAAGCAGAGAGGGTGGAACATGGCTGAGGGTTAGTACTGTTAGGAGAAAGCAGAGAGGGGTGGAACATGGCTGAGGGGTTAGTACTGTTAGGAGAAAGCAGAGAGGGTTGAACATGGCTGAGGGGTTAGTAATGTTAGGATAAAGCAGAGAGGGTGGAACATGGCTGAGGGTTAGTACTGTTAGGAGAAAGCAGAGAGGGTGGAACATGGCTGAGGGGTTAGTACTGTTAGGACAGGGATGGAGACATGGCAGAGATAGTATGCTCTCTCTTTCTAGTGTTAGTACTGGGACAGCGCCAGTCAACACACAGACAAACACAGCCCACTGGCAGAACGAGATGAG
>NW_024058460.1:0-30000 GCF_016432855.1 Salvelinus namaycush | reverse complement strand
TGGTTGTATGGTAAATGGATTAGAATGGGTCGTGTCTGTAGATATACATCCTGGTTGTATGGTAAATGGATTAGAATGGGTAGTGTCTGTAGATATACATCCTGGTTGTATGGTAAATGGATTAGAATGGGTAGTGTCTGTAGATATACATCCTGGTTGTATGGTAAATGGATTAGAATGGGTAGTGTCTAGATATACATCCTGGTTGTATGGTAAATGGATTAGAATGGGTAGTGTCTAGATATACATCCTGGTTGTATGGTAAATGGATTAGAATGGGTAGTGTCTGTAGATATACATCCTGGTTGTATGGTAAATGGATTAGAATGGGTAGTGTCTGTAGATATACATCCTGGTTGTATGGTAAATGGATTAGAATGGGTCGTGTCTGTAGATATACATCCTGGTTGTATGGTAAATGGATTAGAATGGGTAGTGTCTAGATATACATCCTGGTTGTATGGTAAATGGATTAGAATGGGTAGTGTCTGTAGATATACATCCTGGTTGTATGGTAAATGGATTAGAATGGGTAGTGTCTGTAGATATACATCCTGGTTGTATGGTAAATGGATTAGAATGGGTAGTGTCTGTAGATATACATCCTGGTTGTATGGTAAATGGATTAGAATGGGTAGTGTCTGTAGATATACATCCTGGTTGTATGGTAAATGGATTAGAATGGGTAGTGTCTGTAGATATACATCCTGGTTGTATGGTAAATGGATTAGAATGGGTAGTGTCTGTAGATATACATCCTGGTTGTATGGTAAATGGATTAGAATGGGTAGTGTCTAGATATACATCCTGGTTGTATGGTAAATGGATTAGAATGGGTAGTGTCTGTAGATATACATCCTGGTTGTATGGTAAATGGATTAGAATGGGTAGTGTCTAGATATACATCCTGGTTGTATGGTAAATGGATTAGAATGGGTAGTGTCTGTCGATATAATAGATGATGGATTCACATACATGGCGCAGATCATATGTACAAATCTAGCCCCAAAATGTTCAAGAACAAGCCATAAATATTCCCATTCTAAGCGGTCAAAGGTTTTCTCTGCATCTAATGATAACACAGCACACGGGGTATCCAGACAGGAAGCGTCGGCAACCACACGAAACAGGTGTTATCGGCTGCCTGTTTGATCAGGATGTATGAGCTTGTTAAGAGAGTCTTCCAGCCTTTCACAGATCTTCACAAGTCTTCATTTCTGCAAATTAGAGGAGAAATGTGTAATGTTTCCTCTTATGAAACCTTTAACAGCTAATTATACCATAGTTGAATCCTCCACTGACTGATAATTTATTTATTTAAAAAACATTTTAAATTGTATCTAAACTGAAAGACGAAGTCAGAGTTTTGAAGTAAAGGATTATTAAACTTCCATCTCAGTGCTTTTTCATTGGGAAGATGTGAAACTGACAAAGAATGGGATTATGATCAGATAGAATGGCCTGTAATATCAGTAGATGTTAAAACATAGTAAATTCTCGAGAAAGTATTAAATCTAGCAGAAAAGCATGTATAGTCCTTAGTTGTGGATTATGAAATCTCCAACAGTCATTACGATGAAGATCTTTAAGGAACTTGTTTAAGGCCGGTTTTATGACTTTAACGACCGTTAAAGTTAAACAATATTTCTAACATAAAGAATGTGGGAAATGGTTGGTGGGGATCCATCGGAAGCGTTCACTTGTGATGAGCTATGAGAAGGTCCGGATCAATCTATCCTAGAATCAATAATGGCATTCTTGTCAGTTCCAATAATAAGACTATAATTCGATAAATTGATCAGGCTTCTGGTTACAGAAGGGAGAAAATCTTTGACATGAGGTAGGAGCATAAATAAACAAAAATAAATAAATAAAAATGTCAATTTTTCAGGACCCTGTCTTTCAAAGATAATTCGTTAAAAATCCAAATGACTTCACAGATCTTCATTGTAAAGGGTTTAACCACTGTTTCCCATGCTTGTTCAATGAACCATAAACAATTAATGAACATGCACCTGTGGACCGGTCATTAAGACACTAACAGCTTACAGACGGTAGGCAATTAAGGTCACAGTTATGAAAACTTAGGACACTAAAGAGGGCCTTTCTACTGATTCTGAAAAACACCAAAAGGGGTGATGGTCGGATTCGTGTTTATCGTTGAAGGAATGAGCGTTACACCGAGGCCTGTACTCTGGAGCGGGATCGATTTGGAGGTGGAGGGTCTGTCATGGTCTGGGGCGGTGTGTCACAGCATCATCAGACTGAGCTTGTTGTCATTGCAGGCAATCTCAACGCTGTGCGTTACAGGGAAGACATCCTCCTCCCTCATGTGGTACCCTTCCTGCAGGCTCATCCTGACATGACCCTCCAGCATGACAATGCCACCAGCCATACTGCTCGTTCTGTGCGTGATTTCCTGCAAGACAGGATTGTCAGTGTTCTGCCATGGCCAGCGAAGAGCCCGGATCTCAATCTCATTGAGCACGTTTGGGACCTGTTGGATCGGAGGGTGAGGGCTAGGGCCAATCCCCCCCAGAAATGTCCGGGTACTTGCAGGTGCCTTGGTGGAAGAGTGGGGTAACATCTCACAGCAAGAACTGGCAAATCTGGTGCAGTCCATGAGGAGGAGATGCACTGCAGTACTTAATGCAGCTGGTGGCCACACCAGATACTGACTGTTACTTTTGATTTTGACCCCCCCTTTGTTCAGGGACACATTATTCAATTTCTGTTAGTCACATGTCTGTGGAACGTGTTCAGTTTATGTCTCAGTTGTTGAATCTTGTTATGTTCATACAAATATTTACACATGTTAAGTTTACTGAAAATAAACACAGTTGACGGATGTTTCTTTTTTTTGCTGAGTTTAGATACAAATGCTATTTTCCTTACATATGTAAATAAATCTGCCCTGTTTATCATTTCCACTTTTTTAAATTGTAAGGGGTAGATTGCGTTTATATAAGCACCCCGTTAGATGTAGAACAGGAAACAGCTGGCAGTTTGTAGTATTTGTTTTTGAAGTCTATGTACCCTCTAAAATATGTGTCTCTTGCAATAGAGCAATGTCAACTTGATTCCTCTGTAATACGTCAAGACATTTAATTTGCTTGTTTGGCTCATTAGAAGCCCTCAGATTACAGGAAAATCAATCAATCAATCAATCAATTATCAGGAAACGGTCACTAAATTAGCCACGAGCCATCTGTGGTGATGTGAATACCAGTTTGATGAATAAAAAAGGAGAAAAGTAACTTATGAAAGCTATAAAATGACTATTCAGTTGCCAGCTAAATAATTGTAAATCAGATATTCTAGAAAAAACAGTAAACATTCCCATTGTTGGATAAAATTACATAAAAAAAATTACCTATACAATTATATATAAAATTACATATAAAATTATATATAAAATTACATATAAAATTTCCATTCCACCCCAATAACCCTGCAAAATGTATCCAAACAATTTAAATACAGAATCCGTCCCCTCCCTGACAGGTCAGGACAGTCCTCCCTCTCCACTCAATGTTAGACCCGTGACTGAACGCAGTGGTGTCTATCACCAAAACCCTCCCAATACCTCTGAATGTCTCACTCCATTTCCTAAATATCTTGCATTTAACTGACACAATGGAGATATGAGAACGGCAAGAAATGCTCAATTGACTTAATGATTAAGCCTTAACGTAGCACAAACATGGAGAACTAACTTGTAATATATCATTGAGTGGCGATAGTTGACTTCTCTAGCTATGCAGTTGTTGTCATAGCAACATGAGACAAGTTAGCTAGCCAGCTACCACCAGACAAAGTTATCACACGAACGTTGTAAATGTAACTTAGTTGTTAAATACAATTTGAGTTTTTAGAAGCTAGATACACTTTGAACAACATGTAGGTTAACCTCTAATTCCTCCCAAACCCGGATCCGGGAGCACCCCCATCAGTAAAAAAGCTGACTAGCATAGCCTAGCATAGCGTCACAAGTAAATACTAGCATCTAAATATCATTAAATCACAAGTCCAAGACACCAGATGAAAGATACACATCTTGTGAATCCAGCCATCATTTCTGATTTTTAAAATGTTTTACAGGGAAGACACAATATGTAAATCTATTAGCTAACCACGTTAGCAAAAGACACCACTTTTTTTACTCCACCATTTTTTTACTGCATCAGTAGCTATCACAAATTCGACCAAATAAATATATAAATAGCCACTAACCAAGAAACAACTTCATCAGATGACAGTCTGATAACATATTTATTGTATAGCATATGTTTTGTTAGAAAAATGTGCATATTTCAGGTATAAATCATAGTTTACCATTGCAGCCACCATCACAACTCTCACCAAAGCGACTAGAATAACTACAGAGAGCAACGTGAATTACCTAAATACTCATCATAAAACATTTCTGAAAAATACACAGCGTACAGCAAATGAAAGACAAACATCTTGTGAATCCAGCTAATATTTCAGATTTTTTAAGTGTTTTACAGCGAAAACACAATATAGCATTATATTAGCTTACCACAATAGCCAGAAACACAACACCATTTACCAGCAGCAAAGGTTAGCGATCGTAACAAGCAAGCAAAAGATATATAATTTTTGACTAACCTTCATAAACTTCTTCAGATGACAGTCCTGTAACATCATATTACACAATGCATATAGGGTTTGTTCGAAAATGTGCATATGTAGCGGCACAAATCGTGGTTATACAATGTGAGTAGTGGCCAAACTTCAAGCAATCTGTCCGGCGCCATCTTGGAGAGGCACCTAATCTAATCTATAACTATTCATAAACTTGACTAAAAAATACAGGTTGGACAGCAAATGAAAGATACATTAGTTCTTAATGCAACCGCTGTGTTAGATTTTTAAAATTAACGTTACTGCGCATACAGCGTGCGCTAAAGCGAGACCGCACCGAAATTCATGGCGGAATTATTGTTTAACATTTGTCAACATAAATACGAATTAACAGCATAAAGACTTCTTACTATTTGACGAGCTTCCATCAGAATCTTGGGCAAGGTGTCCTTTCTCCAGAACAATCGTCTTTTGGTTGAAAGATGTCCTCTTCTCCTGTAGAAATAGCAGCTAACGCTAGCCATGTGCTGGAGAGGTGTCCAACTAGCGATAGCGCTTGACAAAGAAATTCCAGAAAATCGCAATAAACTGATATAAACTGCTATAAGTCGGTTTAAATTAACTACCTTATGAAGTTTTTAAGACAAAAATCAAATTAAATCAGAGCCGGAGATATAGAACTGCTAAAACGAAAGCTTTTCAGGACGCCATTGTGATGTCCCTCCTGCGTCAGGCGCCCCGTTGAAAAGGTCGGACCTTCCGTTCCATGAGCTTTTATAGTGCCCCAGATGGTGCAATCCACTCCATTCAAATTCTCACCGCTTACTGACATCTAGAGGAAGGCGTATGCAGTGCATGTAGCCCCATAGCTTACATGGGAATTTATAAACTGACCCTAGAACAGAGACCTCGATTTCAGAAATCTCACTCCTTGACAGGAAGTGTGCTGCAGAATGAGTTCTGTTTCACTCAGAGAAATAATTCAAACGGTTTTAGAAATTAGAGAGTGTTTTCTATCCAATAGTAATAATAATATGCATATTGTACGAGCAAGAATTGAGTACGAGGCAGTTTAATTTGGGAACGAATTTTTACAAAGTCGAAATGGCGCCCCCCTATTGACAAGAAGATTTATACTGAACACTACTGAAGAGAGAATCACTTAGCTAGCTAACGGTTGTGATGATGACTTACTTAGCTAACAGCTAACGTTAGCTGTAACGTTACTGTCCCAATCACCCAGCTAGCTGGAAAGCTAGTTCACTAGCTAGCTAGCTTGCTGGTGCTCCGTTGGCGAAGTTCATAATGATTACAAGTAATTAGATCAAATGTCTCATCTTTGTTGGTGATCAGGCCTACCACTCATCTGCAAACTTGATGATGGTGTTGGAGTCATGCCTGGCCGTGCAGTCATGAGTGAACAGGGAGTACAGGAGGGGACTGAGCACGCACCCCTGAGGATCAGCGTGGCAGATGTGTTGTTACCTACCCTCCAGTTGTAGAGGGAGGTCTTTAGTCCCAGGGTCCTTACCTAAGTGATGAGCTTTGAGGGCACTATGGTGTTGAACGCTGAGCTATTTGTGAATTTATGAAACCTGTGCCGGTGGAAAAATATTTTGATGAGGGGCGCTGTCCTCAAACAATCACATGGCATGCTTTCGCTGTAATAGCTACTGTAAATCGCACAGTGCAGTTAGATTAACAAGAATTTAGGCTTTCAACCGATATAAGACACTTGTATGTACCTAAATGTTTAAAATCCATAATTTGTATGATTTTTTACTTGAATTGTGCGCCCCCCAGTTTCACCGGAAGTTGTCCCGCTAGCGGGACGCCTAGCCCTAAGAAGTTTTTAATAATATGTTCAAATTCCTCTTCTGTGAAGTAAGTGACGTGCTACATATGCCTAGCTTCCTGAAACTTCTATTCACACTACTGGCATCACCATATCCCCTCTATTCACACTACTGGCATCACCATATCCCCTCTATTCACACTACTGGCATCACCATATCCCCTCTATTCACACCACTGGCATCACCATATCCCCTCTATTCACACTACTGGCATCACCATATCCCCTCTATTCACACTACTGGCATCACCATATCCCCTCTATTCACACTACTGGCATCACCATATCCCCTCTATTCACACTACTGGCATCACCATATCCCCTCTATTCACACTACTGGCATCACCATATCCCCTCTATTCACACCACTGGCATCACCATATCCCCTCTATTCACACCACTGGCATCACCATATCCCCTCTATTCACACCACTGGCATCACCATATCCCCTCTATTCACACTACTGGCATCACCATATCCCCTCTATTCACACTACTGGCATCACCATATCCCCTCTATTCACACTACTGGCATCACCATATCCCCTCTATTCACACTACTGGCATCACCATATCCCCTCTATTCACACTACTGGCATCACCATATCCCCTCTATTCACACTACTGGCATCACCATATCCCCTCTATTCACACTACTGGCATCACCATATCCCCTCTATTCACACTACTGGCATCACCATATCCCCTCTATTCACACTACTGGCATCACCATATCCCCTCTATTCACACTACTGGCATCACCATATCCCCTCTATTCACACTACTGGCATCACCATATCCCCTCTATTCACACTACTGGCATCACCATATCCCCTCTATTCACACTACTGGCATCACCATATCCCCTCTATTCACACTACTGGCATCACCATATCCCCTCTATTCACACCACTGGCATCACCATATCCCCTCTATTCACACTACTGGCATCACCATATCCCCTCTATTCACACTACTGGCATCACCATATCCCCTCTATTCACACTACTGGCATCACCATATCCCCTCTATTCACACTACTGGCATCACCATATCCCCTCTATTCACACTACTGGCATCACCATATCCCCTCTATTCACACTACTGGCATCACCATATCCCCTCTATTCACACCACTGGCATCACCATATCCCCTCTATTCACACTACTGGCATCACCATATCCCCTCTATTCACACCACTGGCATCACCATATCCCCTCTATTCACACTACTGGCATCACCATATCCCCTCTATTCACACTACTGGCATCACCATATCCCCTCTATTCACACTACTGGCATCACCATATCCCCTCTATTCACACTACTGGCATCACCATATCCCCTCTATTCACACTACTGGCATCACCATATCCCCTCTATTCACACTACTGGCATCACCATATCCCCTCTATTCACACCACTGGCATCACCATATCCCCTCTATTCACACTACTGGCATCACCATATCCCCTCTATTCACACTACTGGCATTACCATATCCCCTCTATTCACACTACTGGCATTACCATATCCCCTCTATTCACACTACTGGCATTACCATATCCCCTCTATTCACACTACTGGCATTACCATATCCCCTCTATTCACACTACTGGCATTACCATATCCCCTCTATTCACACCACTGGCATCACCATATCCCCTCTATTCACACTACTGGCATCACCATATCCCCTCTATTCACACCACTGGCATCACCATATCCCCTCTATTCACACTACTGGCATCACCATATCCCCTCTATTCACACTACTGGCATCACCATATCCCCTCTATTCACACCACTGGCATCACCATATCCCCTCTATTCACACTACTGGCATCACCATATCCCCTCTATTCACACCACTGGCATCACCATATCCCCTCTATTCACACTACTGGCATCACCATATCCCCTCTATTCACACTACTGGCATCACCATATCCCCTCTATTCACACTACTGGCATCACCATATCCCCTCTATTCACACCACTGGCATCACCATATCCCCTCTATTCACACTACTGGCATCACCATATCCCCTCTATTCACACCACTGGCATCACCATATCCCCTATATTCACACTACTGGCATCACCATATCCCCTCTATTCACACTACTGGCATCACCATATCCCCTCTATTCACACTACTGGCATCACCATATCCCCTCTATTCACACTACTGGCATCACCATATCCCCTCTATTCACACCACTGGCATCACCATATCCCCTCTATTCACACTACTGGCATCACCATATCCCCTCTATTCACACCACTGGCATCACTATATCCCCTCTATTCACACTACTGGCATCACCATATCCCCTCTATTCACACTACTGGCATCACCATATCCCCTCTATTCACACTACTGGCATCACCATATCCCCTCTATTCACACTACTGGCATCACCATATCCCCTCTATTCACACTACTGGCATCACCATATCCCCTCTATTCACACTACTGGCATCACCATATCCCCTCTATTCACACTACTGGCATCACCATATCCCCTCTATTCACACTACTGGCATCACCATATCCCCTCTATTCACACTACTGGCATCACCATATCCCCTCTATTCACACCACTGGCATCACCATATCCCCTCTATTCACACTACTGGCATCACCATATCCCCTCTATTCACACTACTGGCATCACCATATCCCCTCTATTCACACCACTGGCATCACCATATCCCCTCTATTCACACTACTGGCATCACCATATCCCCTCTATTCACACTACTGGCATCACCATATCCCCTCTATTCACACTACTGGCATCACCATATCCCCTCTATTCACACTACTGACATCACCATATCCCCTCTATTCACACTACTGGCATCACCATATCCCCTCTATTCACACTACTGGCATCACCATATCCCCTCTATTCACACCACTGGCATCACCATATCCCCTCTATTCACACTACTGGCATCACCATATCCCCTCTATTCACACTACTGGCATCACCATATCCCCTCTATTCACACTACTGGCATCACCATATCCCCTCTATTCACACTACTGGCATCACCATATCCCCTCTATTCACACTACTGGCATCACCATATCCCCTCTATTCACACTACTGGCATCACCATATCCCCTCTATTCACACTACTGTCATCACCATATCCCCTCTATTCACAAGTTTCTAAAACTGTTTGCATTATGTCTGTGAGTATAACAGAACTCATATGGCAGGCACACTTCCAAACAGGAAGTGGAAGTTCTGAGGCTGGTTGATTTTCAACTCATCGCCTAGTCACATCCCAGTAAGATATGGATCTGTTCGCACTTCCTACTTCCTATAGTAACTTGTTGACTTAACTCTAGAATGCCTACTTCAAGTGTTTTAGTACTAGTCTGTAATCTCAGGACTTAACCTATGCCTTTTCCAGATGTCAACAGTCTGTAGAACGTTGAATGAAGCCTCTAGTGTGATGTGTGGCAGGGTGGCAGCTATTTGAGTCAGTGGTCTGGCAGAATGCCAGTGCCTGGTCATGCGCATTACTCATCATATCGCCATGCGTTCCGTTACTCTGTAGACAAAAACGAATGCTCATGTTGGAACGTTATTGGATATATATGATAACAACATCCTGAAGATTGATTCTCTACTTAGTTTGACCAGTTTATTCGACCTGTAATATAACTTTTTGAAGTTTTCGTCCGAGTTCGCCTGGACCGGCGCCAACGTTTGGACATGTGAACTAAACGTATTTACTTGGACGTAAATATTTGACATTATCGAACAAAACAACAATTTATTGTGGAACTAGGATTCCTGGGAGTGCATTCTGATGAAGATCATCAAAGGTAAGGGAATATTTATGATGTAATTTTGTATTTCTGTTGACTCCAACATGGCGGAGAAATGTTTTTTATATCTGAGCACCGTCTCAGATTATTGCATGGTGTGCTTTTTCCGTAAAGTTTTTTTGAAATCTGACACAGCGGTTGCATTAAGAACAATTCTATGTGAAACATGTATCTTTCATCAAAGTGTATGATGAGTATTTATGTTATTAGATGTGGCTCTCTGCAATTTCTCCTGATATTTTGGAGGCATTTCTGAACATGGCGCCAATGTAAACTAAAATCTTAAACTAAAATCTTAGTTTACATTGGCGCCAATGGATATAAATATGCACATTATCGAACAAAACATACATGTATTAGTAACATGATGTTCTGTGAGTGTCATCTGATGAAGATCATCAAAGGTTAGTGATTAATTTTATCTCTATTTCTGCTTTTTGTGACTCTTATCTTTGGCTGGGAAAATGGCTGTGTGTTTTTTGGACTTGGCGGTGATCTAATGTAATCATATGTTGTGTTTTCGCTATAAAGCATTTTTTAAATCGGACACGATGGGTAGATTAACAAGATGTTTATCTTTCATTTGCTGTGTTGGACTTGTTAATGTGTGAAAGTTACATATTTTGTAAAAATATTTTTGAATTTCCCGCGCTGCCTTTTCAGCGGAATGTTGTGGGGGTTTCTGCTAGCGGAAAGTGTCCTAGAAAGGTTAAATTGAAATAATAATAACTTGATAAAAAATAAGTAAAATGGAAGCAGGTTATCCTTTTCTCTCAGCTGAGCTAACAGCCGGCAAATCTTCCCTAATCTGCTTGATGGTGGTGTATTTAGGGCATACAAATCCCTGTCCGTTTTCCAGCTCCACCTTATCTTCATCTTGTGATTGTGTGGAAATCGTCTCACCCCTGAAGCGTTTGTGCCCAGCTGTGAATAAAAACACTGGTGGGCTAGCACTGCTAGGGTTAGCCTGCTCTGTTTTCATGATGGCAAGCAGCTAACTGCTACTTAACAGGAATCCAGAACACAAACTTGCGGTCCCAGGCCAAGGACTAGATGAAGTTTATTTTAACCTGGAGTTGTTCCTTATTGTAGGCTACTACTTTCACCACTTTTAGTCTTGAAACCTGTAGTTGTTTAGTACACTACCGTACTCCCTCTGTTTAGCACATGGCCTCACATGTGAATTCTTAAAGAGATGGTTGGGGCTAAGGCTTAAGAGGGTGTGAACGATGCCGAATGGGTGTAGAAAAGAAGAGCTCTCCAGTAGGTACCAAAACATTCAAGGGCCATTTTCTTAAAAGTGGGGTTTATCAACTTTCAAAGCAGAATTACTTTCCCATTGTTCCTCCACTGTAGTGTATGATATCTCATTTTGTAGCTCTGAGTCTCTACTTTTATCCAACGTAAAAAATAAAATGTCAAATGTTGCTACATAAGACCGAATCCTCCTTCATTTGTTATAGCCGTTCAAGTTCTCAGCGATGAAATGTGCCCCGCAGATTGATGAGTAGATGCCCAATTCGTCCGCCTCATTCTCACAAATGTATCCCAAGTTTTTCATTCACCGTGTGAAGCTGACCACATGGCGTTGTGGGATAGTTTTTCCAAAGTTAGAGCTGATTAGGAGAAAACCTCAAACCCAATTTATCGAACAACATTACAAAACAATTGATTTAAGAGTAATTTAGGAATGTTTTTTAGGGTTCTCTAAGTTCCTGGCATTGAGAAACAGATGCTACTCTGCCTTTAACTTGTGTTTTATTACAGTTTGAACGTGACGGCTGCACTTTGATTCAACACTGTTCATGTCCATATATCCCATGATAATGTTCATATACCCATGATAATGTCCATATACCCATGATAATGTTCATATGTCCCATGATAATGTGCATTTATCACATGATAATGTCCATATAGCCCACGATAATGTCCATATACCCAATATAATGTTCATATACCCATGATAATGTTAATATAGTCCATGATAATGTCCATGTATCCCATGATAATGTCCATGTAGCCCATGATAGTGTTCATATACCCATGATAATGTCCATGTATCCCATGATAATGTCCATATATCACATGATAATGTTCATTTATCACATTAGATTTAAGTTCAGTCTATAATGGTACCCTATATGGTCAAAAGTAGGGCACTAGAAAGGAAATAGGGGGTCATTTGAGGGTTTTAGGTAGGGCACTAGAAAGGAAATAGGGGGTCATTTGAGGGTTTTAGGTAGGGCACCAGCTCTTGACTTCTTATAACTTTGTGGTTGTTAAAAGAGTGAGATTGACACGATTAAATTAGCAAAAAAATGTATATAGGTAATCAAATTGTACAACTGAAGATCAACACGGGAGGAAAAGATTGACAGAGAGTGAGTTAAAAGACCAATTTTAATCGTGCTAGCTAGCCGAATTCAAATCTGTCAGCTAGCTTACCGTCTAGCTCTAACTGTTTACTGGTGGTAACCATAGCAACATGGCCACTGAGGCAGCGTTAGCAGCGTTAGCAGCGACAGAGACTGAGAGACTTTCCCCCCAATTTTTTTGAATACCCAGAAGAAATCAAATCAGAGAAGGGAAGAATCCATTTTAAACACAGAATTCAGAGGGAGAACCTAGAAACTTTGTTTACCGACTGCTCACAAAACAGGACTGTTACAAACCTGTTATTTTACACAGACCACACTACTGCCTGGCATACAGCTGTAACCAGGCATTTCAGCTATACCACAAAGAAAGGCATCTGCAAGGGATGGTCTATCCTCCCCCCTGCCTGCCTACAACCACCACCTCCAGACTGCTGAGAGACAGGCCGGCTCTGTTAGAGGTATGGGTTACTGAGCTGAAGGAGCAGTCCCCCAGCCACACCACCTCCAGACTGCTGAGAGACAGGCTGGCTCTGTTAGAGGTATGGGTTACTGAGCTGAAGGAGCAGTCCCCCAGCTACACCACCTCCAGACAGGCTGGCTCTGTTAGAGGTATGGGTTACTGAGCTGAAGGAGCAGTACCCCAGCTACACCACCTCCAGACTGCTGAGAGACAGGCTGGCTCTGTTAGAGGTATGGGTTACTGAGCTGAAGGAGCAGTACCCCAGCTACACCACCTCCAGACTGCTGAGAGACAGGCTGGCTCTGTTAGAGGTATGGGTTACTGAGCTGAAGGAGCAGTCCCCCAGCTACACCACCTCCAGACTGCTGAGAGACAGGCTGGCTCTGTTAGAGGTATGGGTTACTGAGCTGAAGGAGCAGCCCCCCAGCTACACCACCTCCAGACTGCTGAGAGACAGGCTGGCTCTGTTAGAGGTATGGGTTACTGAGCTGAAGGAGCAGTCCCCCAGCTACACCACCTCCAGACAGGCTGGCTCTGTTAGAGGTATGGGTTACTGAGCTGAAGGAGCAGTACCCCAGCTACACCACCTCCAGACTGCTGAGAGACAGGCTGGCTCTGTTAGAGGTATGGGTTACTGAGCTGAAGCAGCAGTCCCCCAGCTACACCACCTCCAGACTGCTGAGAGACAGGCTGGCTCTGTTAGAGGTATGGGTTACTGAGCTGAAGCAGCAGTCCCCCAGCTACACCACCTCCAGACTGCTGAGAGACAGGCTGGCTCTGTTAGAGGTATGGGTTACTGAGCTGAAGGAGCAGTCCCCCAGCTACACCACCTCCAGCTTGCTGAGAGACAGGCTGGCTCTGTTAGAGGTATGCGTTACTGAGCTGAAGGAGCAGTCCCCCAGCTACACCACCTCCAGACTGCTGAGAGACAGGCTGGCTCTGTTAGAGGTATGGGTTACTGAGCTGAAGGAGCAGTCCCCCAGCTACACCACCTCCAGACTGCTGAGAGACGGGCTGGCTCTGTTAGAGGTATGGGTTACTGAGCTGAAGGAGCAGTCCCCCAGCTACACCACCTCCAGACTGCTGAGAGACAGGCTGGCTCTGTTAGAGGTATGGGTTACTGAGCTGAAGGAGCAGTCCCCCAGCTACACCACCTCCAGACTGCTGAGAGACAGGCTGGCTCTGTTAGAGGTATGGGTTACTGAGCTGAAGGAGCAGTCCCCCAGCTACACCACCTCCAGACTGCTGAGAGACAGGCTGGCTCTGTTAGAGGTATGGGTTACTGAGCTGAAGGAGCAGTCCCCCAGCTACACCACCTCCAGCCTGCTGAGAGACGGGCTGGATCTGTTAGAGGTATGGGTTACTGAGCTGAAGGAGCAGTCCCCCAGCTACACCACCTCCAGACTGCTGAGAGACAGGCTGGATCTGTTAGAGGTATGGGTTACTGAGCTGAAGGAGCAGTCCCCCAGCTACACCACCTCCAGCCTGCGGAGAGACAGGCTGGCTCTGTTAGAGGTATGGGTTACTGAGCTGAAGGAGCAGTACCCCAGCTACACCACCTCCAGACTGCTGAGAGACAGGCTGGCTCTGTTAGAGGTATGGGTTACTGAGCTGAAGGAGCAGTCCCCCATCTACACCACCTCCAGACTGCTGAGAGACAGGCTGGCTCTGTTAGAGGTATGGGTTACTGAGCTGAAGGAGCAGCCCCTCAGCTACACCACCTCCAGACTGCTGAGAGACAGGCTGGCTCTGTTAGAGGTATGGGTTACTGAGCTGAAGGAGCAGCCCCCCAGCTACACCACCTCCAGACAGGCTGGCTCTGTTAGAGGTATGGGTTACTGAGCTGAAGGAGCAGTCCCCCAGCTACACCACCTCCAGACTGCTGAGAGACAGGCTGGCTCTGTTTGAGGTATGGGTTACTGAGCTGAAGGAGCAGTCCCCCAGCTACACCACCTCCAGACTGCTGAGAGACAGGCTGGCTCTGTTAGAGGTATGGGTTACTGAGCTGAAGGAGCAGTCCCCCAGCTACACCACCTCCAGACTGCTGAGAGACAGGCTGGCTCTGTTAGAGGTATGGGTTACTGAGCTGAAGGAGCAGTCCCCCAGCTACACCACCTCCAGCCTGCTGAGAGACGGGCTGGATCTGTTAGAGGTATGGGTTACTGAGCTGAAGGAGCAGTCCCCCAGCTACACCACCTCCAGACTGCTGAGAGACAGGCTGGATCTGTTAGAGGTATGGGTTACTGAGCTGAAGGAGCAGTCCCCCAGCTACACCACCTCCAGCCTGCTGAGAGACAGGCTGGCTCTGTTAGAGGTATGGGTTACTGAGCTGAAGGAGCAGTACCCCAGCTACACCACCTCCAGACTGCTGAGAGACAGGCTGGCTCTGTTAGAGGTATGGGTTACTGAGCTGAAGGAGCAGTCCCCCATCTACACCACCTCCAGACTGCTGAGAGACAGGCTGGCTCTGTTAGAGGTATGGGTTACTGAGCTGAAGGAGCAGCCCCTCAGCTACACCACCTCCAGACTGCTGAGAGACAGGCTGGCTCTGTTAGAGGTATGGGTTACTGAGCTGAAGGAGCAGCCCCCCAGCTACACCACCTCCAGACAGGCTGGCTCTGTTAGAGGTATGGGTTACTGAGCTGAAGGAGCAGTCCCCCAGCTACACCACCTCCAGACTGCTGAGAGACAGGCTGGCTCTGTTAGAGGTATGGGTTACTGAGCTGAAGGAGCAGCCCCCCAGCTACACCACCTCCAGACTGCTGAGAGACAGGCTGGCTCTGTTAGAGGTATGGGTTACTGAGCTGAAGGAGCAGCCCCCCAGCTACACCACCTCCAGCCTGCTGAGAGACGGGCTGGCTCTGTTAGAGGTATGGGTTACTGAGCTGAAGGAGCAGTCCCCCAGCTACACCACCTCCAGACAGGCTGGCTCTGTTAGAGGTATGGGTTACTGAGCTGAAGGAGCAGCCCCTCAGCTACACCACCTCCAGACTACTGAGAGACAGGCTGGCTCTGTTAGAGGTATGGGTTACTGAGCTGAAGGAGCAGTACCCCAGCTACACCACCTCCAGACAGGCTGGCTCTGTTAGAGGTGTGGGTTACTGAGCTGAAGGAGCAGTCCCCCAGCTACACCACCTCCAGACTGCTGAGAGACAGGCTGGCTCTGTTAGAGGTATGGGTTACTGAGCTGAAGGAGCAGTCCCCCAGCTACACCACCTCCAGACTGCTGAGAGACAGGCTGGCTCTGTTAGAGGTATGGGTTACTGAGCTGAAGGAGCAGTCCCCCAGCTACACCACCTCCAGACTGCTGAGAGACAGGCTGGCTCTGTTAGAGGTATGGGTTACTGAGCTGAAGGAGCAGTCCCCCAGCTACACCACCTCCAGACTGCTGAGAGACAGGCTGGCTCTGTTAGAGGTATGGGTTACTGAGCTGAAGGAGCAGTCCCCCAGCTACACCACCTCCAGCCTGCTGAGAGACGGGCTGGATCTGTTAGAGGTATGGGTTACTGAGCTGAAGGATCAGTCCCCCAGCTACACCACCTCCAGACTGCTGAGAGACAGGCTGGATCTGTTAGAGGTATGGGTTACTGAGCTGAAGGAGCAGTCCCCCAGCTACACCACCTCCAGCCTGCTGAGAGACAGGCTGGCTCTGTTAGAGGTATGGGTTACTGAGCTGAAGGAGCAGTACCCCAGCTACACCACCTCCAGACTGCTGAGAGACAGGCTGGCTCTGTTAGAGGTATGGGTTACTGAGCTGAAGGAGCAGTCCCCCATCTACACCACCTCCAGACTGCTGAGAGACAGGCTGGCTCTGTTAGAGGTATGGGTTACTGAGCTGAAGGAGCAGCCCCTCAGCTACACCACCTCCAGACTGCTGAGAGACAGGCTGGCTCTGTTAGAGGTATGGGTTACTGAGCTGAAGGAGCAGCCCCCCAGCTACACCACCTCCAGACAGGCTGGCTCTGTTAGAGGTATGGGTTACTGAGCTGAAGGAGCAGTCCCCCAGCTACACCACCTCCAGACTGCTGAGAGACAGGCTGGCTCTGTTAGAGGTATGGGTTACTGAGCTGAAGGAGCAGTCCCCCAGCTACACCACCTCCAGACTGCTGAGAGACAGGCTGGCTCTGTTAGAGGTATGGGTTACTGAGCTGAAGGAGCAGTCCCCCAGCTACACCACCTCCAGACTGCTGAGAGACAGGCTGGCTCTGTTAGAGGTATGGGTTACTGAGCTGAAGGAGCAGTCCCCCAGCTACACCACCTCCAGCCTGCTGAGAGACGGGCTGGATCTGTTAGAGGTATGGGTTACTGAGCTGAAGGAGCAGTCCCCCAGCTACACCACCTCCAGACTGCTGAGAGACAGGCTGGATCTGTTAGAGGTATGGGTTACTGAGCTGAAGGAGCAGTCCCCCAGCTACACCACCTCCAGCCTGCTGAGAGACAGGCTGGCTCTGTTAGAGGTATGGGTTACTGAGCTGAAGGAGCAGTACCCCAGCTACACCACCTCCAGACTGCTGAGAGACAGGCTGGCTCTGTTAGAGGTATGGGTTACTGAGCTGAAGGAGCAGTCCCCCATCTACACCACCTCCAGACTGCTGAGAGACAGGCTGGCTCTGTTAGAGGTATGGGTTACTGAGCTGAAGGAGCAGCCCCCCAGCTACACCACCTCCAGACAGGCTGGCTCTGTTAGAGGTATGGGTTACTGAGCTGAAGGAGCAGTCCCCCAGCTACACCACCTCCAGACTGCTGAGAGACAGGCTGGCTCTGTTAGAGGTATGGGTTACTGAGCTGAAGGAGCAGCCCCCCAGCTACACCACCTCCAGACTGCTGAGAGACAGGCTGGCTCTGTTAGAGGTATGGGTTACTGAGCTGAAGGAGCAGCCCCCCAGCTACACCACCTCCAGCCTGCTGAGAGACGGGCTGGCTCTGTTAGAGGTATGGGTTACTGAGCTGAAGGAGCAGTCCCCCAGCTACACCACCTCCAGACAGGCTGGCTCTGTTAGAGGTATGGGTTACTGAGCTGAAGGAGCAGCCCCCCAGCTACACCACCTCCAGACTGCTGAGAGACAGGCTGGCTCTGTTAGAGGTATGGGTTACTGAGCTGAAGGAGCAGCCCCCCAGCTACACCACCTCCAGCCTGCTGAGAGACGGGCTGGCTCTGTTAGAGGTATGGGTTACTGAGCTGAAGGAGCAGTCCCCCAGCTACACCACCTCCAGACAGGCTGGCTCTGTTAGAGGTATGGGTTACTGAGCTGAAGGAGCAGCCCCTCAGCTACACCACCTCCAGACTGCTGAGAGACAGGCTGGCTCTGTTAGAGGTATGGGTTACTAAGCTGAAGGAGCAGTACCCCAGCTACACCACCTCCAGACTGCTGAGAGACAGACTGGCTCTGTTAGAGGTATGGGTTACTGAGCTGAAGGAGCAGCCCCCCAGCTAAACCACCGATGCTTCGTGGGTGACTGTTGTTGATGTGTGCAGAGGGTCCCTGGTTCGCGCCCGGGTCGGGGCGAGGAGACGGACTAAAGTTATACAACTGAAAAAAAATGAACAGTGTAACTTTATGTCCGTCCCCCCGACCCGGGCGCGAACCAGGGACCCTCTGCACACATCAACAACAGTCACCCACGAAGCATCGTTACCCATCGCTCCACAAAAGCCGCGACCCTTGCAGAGCAAGGGTAACCACTACTTCAAGGTCTCAGAGCAAGTGACGTCACCGATCGAAAGGCTATTAGCGCGTACCACCACTAACTAGCTAGCCATTTCACATCGGTTACATGTGTGCGTACGTGCATGTGTGTGTGTCGGTGTGTGTGTGTGTCGGTGTGTGTGTTCTGATGGAGATGGAGGTGTCCCTGGCTAAATTCCTCACATCACTGGTTCTGGGTCTAACGTTACCTACAGACCCATTGAGCCTACACTGAGCCCAGAGTGAAACAGTCCAGAAACCAAGCTCTCAAATCAAATCAAATTTTATTTGTCACGTACACATGGTTAGCAGATGTTAATGCGAGTGTAGCGAAATGCTTGTGCTTCTAGTTCCGACAATGCAGTAATAACCAACAAGTAATCTAACCTAACAATTCCACAACTACTACCTTATACACACAAGTGTAAAGGGATAAAGAATATGTACATAAAGATATATGAATGAGTGATGGTACAGAACGGCATAGGCAAGATGCAGTAGATGGTATAGAGTACAGTATATACATATGAGATGAGTAATGTAGGGTATGTAAACATAAAGTGGCATAGTTTAAAGTGGCTAGTGATACATGTATTACATAAAGATGGCAAGATGCAGTAGATGATATAGAGTACAGTATATACATATACATATGAGATGAGTAATGTAGGGTATGTAAACATTATATTAAGTGGCATTGTTTAAAGTGGCTAGTGGTACATTTTTACATAATTTCCATCAATTCCCATTATTAAAGTGGCTGGAGTTGAGTCAGTATTTTGGCAGCGGCCGCTAAATGTTAGTGGTGGCTGTTTAACAGTCTGATGGCCTTGAGATAGAAGCTGTTTTTCAGTCTCTCGGTCCCTGCTTTGATGCACCTGTACTGACCTCGCCTTCTGGATGATAGCGGGGTGAACAGGCAGTGGCTTGGGTGGTTGTTGTCCTTGATGATCTTTATGGCCTTCCTGTGACATCGGGTGGTGTAGGTGTCCTGGAGGGCAGGTAGTTTGCCCTCGGTGATGCGTTGTGCAGACCTCACTACCCTCTGGAGAGCCTTACGGTTGTGGGCGGAGCAGTTGCCGTACCAGGCGGTGATACAGCCCGACAGGATGCTCTCGATTGTGCATCTGTAGAAGTTTGTGAGTGCTTTTGGTGACAAGCCGAATTTCTTCAGCCTCCTGAGGTTGAAGAGGCGCTGCTGCGCCTTCTTCACAACGCTGTCTGTGTGGGTGGACCAATTCAGTTTGTCCGTGATGTGTACACCGAGGAACTTAAAACTTTCCACCTTCTCCACTACTGTCCCGTCGATGTGGATAGGGGGGTGCTCCCTCTGCTGTTTCCTGAAGTCCACAATCATCTCCTTTGTTTTGTTGACGTTGAGTGTGAGGTTATTTTCCTGACACCACACTCCGAGGGCCCTCACCTCCTCCCTGTAGGCCGTCTCGTCGTTGTTGGTAATCAAGCCTACCACTGTAGTGTCATCCGCAAACTTGATGATTGAGTTGGAGGCGTGCATGGCCACGCAGTCGTGGGTGAACAGGGAGTACAGGAGAGGGCTCAGAACGCACCCTTGTGGGGCCCCAGTGTTGAGGATCAGCGGGGTGGAGATGTTGTTACCTACCCTCACCACCTGGGGGCGGCCCGTCAGGAAGTCCAGGACCCAGTTGCACAGGGCGGGGTCGAGACCCAGGGTCTCGAGCTTGATGACGAGTTTGGAGGGTACTATGGTGTTAAATGCTGAGCTGTAGTCGATGAACAGCATTCTCACATAGGTATTCCTCTTGTCCAGATGGGTTAGGGCAGTGTGCAGTGTGGTTGCGATTGCGTCGTCTGTGGACCTATTGGGTCGGTAAGCAAATTGGAGTGGGTCTAGGGTGTCCGGTAGGGTGGAGGTGATATGGTCCTTGACTAGTCTCTCAAAGCACTTCATGATGACGGAAGTGAGTGCTAAGGGGCGATAGTCGTTTAGCTCCGTTACCTTAGCTTTCTTGGGAACAGGAACAATGGTGGCCCTCTTGAAGCATGTGGGAACAGCAGACTGGGATAAGGTTGATTGAATATGTCCGTAAACACACCAGCCAGCTGGTCTGCGCATGCTCTGAGGACGCGGCTGGGAATGCCGTCTGGGCCTGCAGCCTTGCGAGGGTTAACACGTTTAAATGTTTTACTCACCTCGGCTGCAGTGAAGGAGAGCCCACAGGTTTTGGTAGCGGGCCGTGTCAGTGGCACTGTATTGTCCTCAAAGCGAGCAAAAAAGTTATTTAGCCTGTCTGGGAGCAAGACATCCTGGTCCGCGACGGGGCTGGTTTTCTTTTTGTAATCCGTGATTGACTGTAGACCCTGCCACATACCTCTTGTGTCTGAGCTGTTGAATTGCGACTCTATTTTGTCTCTATACTGGGACTTAGCTTGTTTGATTGCCTTGCGGAGAGAATAGCTACACTGTTTGTATTCGGTCATGTTTCCGGTCACCTTGCCCTGGTTAAAAGCAGTGGTTCGCGCTTTCAGTTTCACGCGAATGCTGCCGTCAATCCACGGTTTCTGGTTTGGGAATGTTTTAATCGTTGCTGTGGGTACGACATCGTCAATGCACTTTCTTATGAACTCGCTCACCGAATCAGCGTATTCGTCAATATTGTTGTTGGACGCAATGCGGAACATATTCCAATCCGCGTGATCGAAGCAGTCTTGAAGCGTGGAATCAGATTGGTCGGACCAGCGTTGAACAGACCTGAGCGAGGGAGCTTGTTGTTTTAGTTTCTGTTTGTAGGCAGGAAGCAACAAAATGGAGTCGTGGTCAGCTTTTCCGAAAGGAGGGCGGGGGAGGGCCTTATATGCGTCGCGGAAGTTAGCATAACAATGATCCAAGGTTTTACCAGCCCTGGTAGCACAATCGATATGCTGATAGAATTTAGGGAGTTTTGTTCTCAGATTAGCCTTGTTAAAATCCCCAGCTACGATGAATGCAGCCTCAGGGTGTGTGGTTTCCAGTTTACAAAGAGTCAGATAAAGTTTGTTCAGGGCCATCGATGTGTCTGCTTGGGGGGGAATATATACGGCTGTGATTATAATCGAAGAGAATTCCCTTGGTAGATAATGCGGTCGACATTTGATTGTGAGGAATTCTAGATCAGGTGAACAGAATGACTTGAGTTCCTGTATGTTGTTATGATCACACCACGTCTCGTTAATCATAAGGCATACACCCCCGCCCCTCTTCTTACCAGAAAGATGTATGTTTCTGTCGGCGCGATGCGTGAAGAAACCAGCTGGCTGCACCGACTCCGTTAGCGTCTCTTGAGTTAGCCATGTTTCCGTGAAGCAGAGAACGTTACAATCTCTGATGTCTCTCTGGAATGTTACCCTTGCTCGGATTTCATCAACCTTATTGTCAAGAGACTGGACATTGGCGAGTAGTATGCTAGGGAGTGGAGCGCGATGTGCCCGTCTCCGAAGCCTGACCAGGAGACCGCTACGTTTGCCCCTTTTACGGCGTCGCATAGGGTCGCCGGCTGGGATCAGATCCATTGTATTGGGTGGAAGGCAAAACACTGGATCCGTTTCGGGAAAGTCATATTCTTGGTTGTAACGATGGTGAGTTGACGTTGCTCTTATATTCAGTAGTTCCTCCCGACTGTATGTAATGAAACCTAAGATTACCTGGGGTACCAATGTAAGGAATAACACATAAAAAAACAAAATACTGCATATTTTCCAAGGAACGCGAAGCGAGGCGGCCATCTCGGTCGGCGCCGGAAGTTTAGTTATAAGCCTGTATAAACCAGCTCTCGGAGGAAAGCCTGTGTGTGTGTGTGTGTGTGTGTGTGTGTGTGTGTGTGTGTGTGTGTGTGTGTGTGTGTGTGTGTGTGTGTGTGTGTGTGTGTGTGTGTGTGTGTCTCATAACACTGAAGATGGATGGAGTCTGCTCAATGAACAAGCTCTCTAACTTCCTGTTTAAACACCCTCACCTTTCAGAACCCTCCCTAGCTTCCTGTTGGAACACCTTCACCTTTCAGAACCCTGACTAACTTCCTGTTGGAACACCTTCACCTTTCAGAACCCTCTCTAACTTCCTGTTGGAACACCTTCACCTTTCAGAACCCTCTCTAACTTCCTGTTGGAACACCTTCACCTTTCAGAACCCTCTCTAACTTCCTGTTGGAACACCTTCACCTTTCAGAACCCTCTCTAACTTCCTGTTGGAACACCTTCACCTTTCAGAACCCTCTCTAACTTCCTGTTGGAACACCCTCACCTTTCAGAACCCTCTCTAACTTCCTGTTTAAACACCTTCACCTTTCAGAACCCTCTCTAACTTCCTGTTGGAACACCCTCACCTTTCAGAACCCTCTCTAACTTCCTGTTGGAACACCTTCACCTTTCAGAACCCTCTCTAACTTCCTGTTGGAACACCTTCACCTTTCAGAACCCTCTCTAACTTCCTGTTGGAACACCCTCACCTCTCAGAACCCTCTCTAGCTTCCTGTTGGAACACCTTCACCTTTCAGTACCCTCTCTAACTTCCTGTTGGAACACCTTCACCTTTCAGAACCCTCTCTAACTTCCTGTTGGAACACCCTCACCTTTCAGAACCCTCCCTAGCTTCCTGTTGGAACACCTTCACCTTTCAGAACCCTCCCCAGCTTCCTGTTGGAACACCCTCACCTTTCAGAACCCTCTCTAACTTCCTGTTGGAACACCCTCACCTTTCAGAACCCTCTCTAGCTTCCTGTAGGAAAACCCTCACCTTTCAGAACCCTCTCTAACTTCCTGTTGGAAAACCCTCACCTTTCAGAACCCTCTCTAGCTTCCTGTAGGAACACCTTCGCCTTTCAGAACCCTCTTTAACTTCCTGTTTAAACACCCTCACCTTTCAGAACCCTCTCTAACTTCCTGTTTAAACACCTTCACCTTTCAGAACCCTCTCTAACTTCCTGTTGGAAAACCCTCACCTTTCAGAACCCTCTCTAGCTTCCTGTTTAAACACCCTCACCTTTCAGAACCCTCTCTAGCTTCCTGTAGGAACACCTTCACCTTTCAGAACCCTCTCTAACTTCCTGTTGGAACACCTTCACCTTTCAAAACCCTCTCTAACTTCCTGTTGGAACACCTTCACCTTTCAGAACCCTCTCTAACTTCCTGTTTAAACACCCTCACCTTTCAGAACCCTCTCTAACTTCCTGTTTAAACACCTTCACCTTTCAGAACCCTCTCTAACTTCCTGTTGGAACACCTTCACCTTTCAGAACCCTCTCTAGCTTCCTGTTGGAACACCCTCACCTTTCAGAACCCTCTCTAGCTTCCTGTTGGAACACCCTCACCTTTCAGAACACTCTCTAACTTCCTGTTTGAAAACCCTCACCTTTCAGAACCCTCTCTAGCTTCCTGTTGGAACACCCTCACATTTCAGAACCCTCTCTAGCTTCCTGTTGGAACACCCTCACCTTTCAGAACCCTGACTAACTTCCTGTTGGAACACCTTCACCTTTCAGAACCCTCTCTAACTTCCTGTTGGAACACCTTCACCTTTCAGAACCCTCTCTAACTTCCTGTTGGAACACCTTCACCTTTCAGAACCCTCTCTAACTTCCTGTTGGAACACCTTCACCTTTCAGAACCCTCTCTAACTTCCTGGTGGAACACCTTCACCTTTCAGAACCCTCTCTAACTTCCTGTTGGAACACCCTCACCTTTCAGAACCCTCTCTAACTTCCTGTTTAAACACCTTCACCTTTCAGAACCCTCTCTAACTTCCTGTTGGAACACCCTCACCTTTCAGAACCCTCTCTAACTTCCTGTTGGAACACCTTCACCTTTCAGAACCCTCTCTAACTTCCTGTTGGAACACCTTCACCTTTCAGAACCCTCTCTAACTTCCTGTTGGAACACCCTCACCTTTCAGAATCCTCTCTAGCTTCCTGTTGGAACACCTTCACCTTTCAGTACCCTCTCTAACTTCCTGTTGGAACACCTTCACCTTTCAGAACCCTCTCTAACTTCCTGTTGGAACACCCTCACCTTTCAGAACCCTCCCTAGCTTCCTGTTGGAACACCTTCACCTTTCAGAACCCTCTCTAACTTCCTGTTGGAACACCCTCACCTTTCAGAACCCTCCCTAGCTTCCTGTTGGAACACCCTCACCTTTCAGAACCCTCTCTAACTTCCTGTTGGAACACCCTCACCTTTCAGAACCCTCTCTAGCTTCCTGTAGGAACACCTTCACCTTTCAGAACCCTCTCTAACTTCCTGTTTAAACACCCTCACCTTTCAGAACCCTCTCTAGCTTCCTGTAGGAACACCTTCACCTTTCAGAACCCTCTCTAACTTCCTGTTGGAACACCTTCACCTTTCAGAACCCTCTCTAACTTCCTGTTGGAACACCTTCACCTTTCAGAACCCTCTCTAACTTCCTGTTTAAACACCCTCACCTTTCAGAACCCTCTCTAACTTCCTGTTTAAACACCTTCACCTTTCAGAACCCTCCCTAGCTTCCTGTTGGAACACCCGCACCTTTCAGAACCCTCTCTAACTTCCTGTTGGAACACCTTCACCTTTCAGAACCCTCTCTAACTTCCTGTTATAACACCTTCACCTTTCAGAACCCTCTCTAGCTTCCTGTTTAAACACCCTCACCTTTCAGAACCCTCTCTAGCTTCCTGTACAAACACCCTCACCTTTCAGAACCCTCTCTAACTTCCTGTTGGAACACCTTCACCTTTCAGAACCCTCTCTAACTTCCTGTTGGAACACCTTCACCTTTCAGAACCCTCTCTAACTTCCTGTTGGAACACCTTCACCTTTCAGAACCCTCTCTAACTTCCTGTTGGAAAACCCTCACCTTTCAGAACCTTCCCTAGCTTCCTGTTGGAACACCAGCACCTTTCAGAACCCTCTCTAACTTCCTGTTGGAACACCTTCACCTTTCAGAACCCTCTCTAACTTCCTGTTATAACACCTTCACCTTTCAGAACCCTCTCTAGCTTCCTGTTTAAACACCCTCACCTTTCAGAACCCTCTCTAGCTTCCTGTAGGAACACCCTCACCTTTCAGAACCCTCTCTAACTTCCTGTTGGAACACCTTCACCTTTCAGAACCCTCTCTAACTTCCTGTTGGAAAACCCTCACCTTTCAGATCCCTCGTTAAGCCTGAGAAATGTCACCCTCGTTAAGTTCACCCAGACGCTTTTCAGATCCTCACCAATTTGTAAATTCCCTTCTAGGTCTAAGAAGCTAGTTGTTTTCTTAATCTGGTCACTGCCCAGGCTTTAATTGGAGAGAAAGTGGAGGAGTTTCTGAGAGTTTATCCATGTTTTTACTAACCAATATACAAAACAAAACTAGCTGTAATGCTAGCTGTACTCTGCCATGTTTAGCTCAGCCATACGTGTTCCTATCTGTGTAATGCTAGCTGTACTCTGCCATGTTTAGCTCAGCCATACGTGTTCCTATCTGTGAAATGGTAGCTGTACTCTGCCATGTTTAGCTCAGCCATACGTTTTCCTATCTATGTAATGCTAGCTGTAATCTGCCATGTTTAGCTCAGCCATATGTGTTCCTATCTGTGTAATGCTAGCTTTACTCTGCCATGTTTAGCTCAGCCATACGTGTTCCTATCTGTGTAATGCTAGCTGGACTCTGCCATGTTTAGCTCAGCCATACGTTTTCCTATCTGTGTAATGCTAGCTGTACTCTGCCATGTTTAGCTCAGCCATACGTTTTCCTATCTATGTAATGCTAGCTGTAATCTGCCATGTTTAGCTCAGCCATATGTGTTCCTATCTGTGTAATGCTAGCTGGACTCTGCCATGTTTAGCTCAGCCATACGTGTTCCTATCTGTGTAATGCTAGCTGTAGTCTGCCATGTTTAGCTCAGCCATACGTTTTCCTATCTGTGTAATGCTAGCTGTACTCGGCCATGTTTAGCTCAGCCATACGTGTTCGTATCTATGTAATGCTAGCTGTAATCTGCCATGTTTAGCTCAGCCATACGTTTTCCTATCTGTGTAATGCTAGCTGTACTCTGCCATGTTTAGCTCAGCCATACGTTTTCCTATCTGTGTAATGCTAGCTGTACTCTGCCATGTTTAGCTCAGCCATATGTTTTCCTATCTGTGTAATGCTAGTTGTTGTCTGCCATGTTTAGCTCAGCCATACGTTTTCCTATCTGTGTAATGCTAGCTGTACTCTGCCATGTTTAGCTCAGCCATACGTTTTCCTATCTATGTAATGCTAGCTGTAATCTGCCATGTTTAGCTCGGCCATACGTTTTCCTATCTGTGTAATGCTAGCTGTACTCTGCCATGTTTAGCTCAGCCATACGTTTTCCTATCTATGTAATGCTAGCTGTAATCTGCCATGTTTAGCTCAGCCATACGTTTTCCTATCTGTGTAATGCTAGCTGTACTCTGCCATGTTTAGCTCAGCCATACGTTTTCCTATCTATGTAATGCTAGCTGTAATCTGCCATGTTTAGCTCAGCCATATGTGTTCCTATCTGTGTAATGCTAGCTGTACTCTGCCATGTTTAGCTCAGCCATACGTTTTCCTATCTGTGTAATGCTAGCTGTAATCTGCCATGTTTAGCTCAGCCATATGTGTTCCTATCTGTGTAATGCTAGCTGTACTCTGCCATGTTTAGCTCAGCCATACGTTTTCCTATCTATGTAATGCTAGCTGTAATCTGCCATGTTTAGCTCAGCCATACGTTTTCCTATCTGTGTAATGCTAGCTGTAGTCTGCCATGTTTAGCTCAGCCATGTGTTTTCCTATCTGTGTAATGCTAGCTGTACTCTGCCATGTTTAGCTCAGCCATACGTTTTCCTATCTATGTAATGCTAGCTGTAATCTGCCATGTTTAGCTCAGCCATACGTTTTCCTATCTGTGTAATGCTAGCTTTACTCTGCCATGTTTAGCTCAGCCATACGTGTTCCTATCTGTGTAATGCTAGCTGGACTCTGCCATGTTTAGCTCAGCCATATGTGTTCCTATCTGTGTAATGCTAGCTGTAATCTGCCATGTTTAGCTCAGCCATACGTTTTCCTATCTATGTAATGCTAGCTGTAATCTGCCATGTTTAGCTCAGCCATATGTGTTCCTATCTGTGTAATGCTAGCTGTACTCTGCCATGTTTAGCTCAGCCATACGTTTTCCAATCTATGTAATGCTAGCTGTAATCTGCCATGTTTAGCTCAGCCATACGTTTTCCTATCTGTGTAATGCTAGCTGTAGTCTGCCATGTTTAGCTCAGCCATACGTTTTCCTATCTGTGTAATGCTAGCTGTACTCTGCCATGTTTAGCTCAGCCATACGTTTTCCTATCTATGTAATGCTAGCTGTAATCTGCCATGATTAGCTCAGCCATACGTTTTCCTATCTGTGTAATGCTAGCTGTACTCTGCCATGTTTAGCTCAGCCATACGTTTTCCTATCTGTGTAATGCTAGCTGGACTCTGCCATGTTTAGCTCAGCCATATGTTTTCCTATCTGTGTAATGCTAGCTGTAGTCTGCCATGTTTAGCTCAGCCATACGTTTTCCTATCTGTGTAATGCTAGCTGTGCTCTGCCATGTTTAGCTCAGCCATACGTTTTCCTATCTATGTAATGCTAGCTGTAATCTGCCATGTTTAGCTCAGCCATACGTTTTCCTATCTGTGTAATGCTAGCTGTACTCTGCCATGTTTAGCTCAGCCATACGTTTTCCTATCTATGTAATGCTAGCTGTAATCTGCCATGTTTAGCTCAGCCATACGTTTTCCTATCTATGTAATGCTAGCTGTAATCTGCCATGTTTAGCTCAGCCATATGTGTTCCTATCTGTGTAATGCTAGCTGGACTCTGCCATGTTTAGCTCAGCCATACGTGTTCCTATCTATGTAATGCTAGCTGTAGTCTGCCATGTTTAGCTCAGCCATATGTGTTCCTATCTGTGTAATGCTAGCTGTACTCTGCCATGTTTAGCTCAGCCATACGTTTTCCTATCTATGTAATGCTAGCTGTAATCTGCCATGTTTAGCTCAGCCATACGTTTTCCTATCTGTGTAATGCTAGCTGTAGTCTGCCATGTTTAGCTCAGCCATACGTTTTCCTATCTGTGTAATGCTAGCTGTACTCTGCCATGTTTAGCTCAGCCATACGTTTTCCTATCTATGTAATGCTAGCTGTAATCTGCCATGTTTAGCTCAGCCATACGTTTTCCTATCTGTGTAATGCTAGCTGTACTCTGCCATGTTTAGCTCAGCCATACGTTTTCCTATCTGTGTAATGCTAGCTGGACTCTGCCATGTTTAGCTCAGCCATATGTTTTCCTATCTGTGTAATGCTAGCTGTAGTCTGCCATGTTTAGCTCAGCCATACGTTTTCCTATCTGTGTAATGCTAGCTGTACTCTGCCATGTTTAGCTCAGCCATACGTGTTCCTATCTGTGTAATGCTAGCTGGACTCTGCCATGTTTAGCTCAGCCATACGTTTTCCTATCTGTGTAATGCTAGCTGTACTCTGCCATGTTTAGCTCAGCCATACGTTTTCCTATCTATGTAATGCTAGCTGTAATCTGCCATGTTTAGCTCAGCCATATGTGTTCCTATCTGTGTAATGCTAGCTGGACTCTGCCATGTTTAGCTCAGCCATACGTGTTCCTATCTGTGTAATGCTAGCTGTAGTCTGCCATGTTTTAGCTCAGCCATACGTTTTCCTATCTGTGTAATGCTAGCTGTACTCGGCCATGTTTAGCTCAGCCATACGTGTTCGTATCTATGTAATGCTAGCTGTAATCTGCCATGTTTAGCTCAGCCATACGTTTTCCTATCTGTGTAATGCTAGCTGTAGCTCTGCCATGTTTAGCTCAGCCATACGTTTTCCTATCTGTTGTAATGCTAGCTGTACTCTGCCATGTTTAGCTCAGCCATAGTTTTCCTATCTATGTAATGCTAGTTGTTGTCTGCCATGTTAGCTCAGCCATACGTTTTCCTATCTGTGTAATGCTAGCTGTACTTCTGCCATGTTTAGCTCAGCCATACGTTTTCCTATCTATGTAATGCTAGCTGTAATCTGCCATGTTAGCTCGGCCATACGTTTTCCTATCTGTGTAATGCTAGCTGTTACTCTGCCATGTTTAGCTCAGCCATACGTTTTCCTATCTATGTAATGCTAGCTGTA
>NW_024058459.1:52500-54540 GCF_016432855.1 Salvelinus namaycush | reverse complement strand
GAGGGAACTGGGGCTGTGGTTGGAACGTTGTTGAGGGTAAGGGAACTGGGGCTGTGGTAAGGGAACTGGGGCTGTGGTGAGGGGACTGGGGCTGTGGTGAGGGAACTGGGGCTGTGGTGAGGGAACTGGGGCTGTGGTAAGGGAACTGGGGCTGTGGTAAGGGGACTGGGGCTGTGGTGAGGGAACTGGGGCTGTGGTAAGGGAACTGGGGCTGTGGTGAGGGAACTGGGGCTGTGGTGAGGGAACTGGGGCTGTGGTAAGGGAACTGGGGCTGTGGTGAGGGAACTGGGGCTGTGGTGAGGGAACTGGGGCTGTGGTAAGGGAACTGGGGCTGTGGTGAGGGGACTGGGGCTGTGGTGAGGGAACTGGGGCTGTGGTAAGGGAACTGGGGCTGTGGTAAGGGAACTGGGGCTGTGGTAAGGGGACTGTCTGCATAATGTATTTAGATGAGAGTTTCTCTATAGGAAATTAAAACACTGAACAGATCAATGGTTTATACCTCCAATTCTCCCATCCTTCATGAGAGACAATAACATGGTACCCTATTCCCTATGGGCCCTGGTACCCTATTCCCTATGGACCCTGGTACCCTATTCCCTATGGGCCCTGGTACCCTATTCCCTATGGGCCCTGGTACCCTATTCCCTATGGGCCCTGGTACCCTATTCCCTATGGACCCTGGTACCCTATTCCCTATGGACCCTGGTACCCTATTCCCTATGGACCCTGGTACCCTATTCCTTATGGGCCCTGGTACCCTATTCCCTATGGACCCTGGTACCCTATTCCCTATGGACCCTGGTACCCTATTCCCTATGGACCCTGGTACCCTATTCCCTATGGACCCTGGTACCCTATTCCCTATGGGCCCTGGTACCCTATTCCCTATGGACCCTGGTACCCTATTCCATATGGGCCCTGGTACCCTATTCCCTATGGACCCTGGTACCCTATTCCCTATGGGCCCTGGAATCCTATTCCCTATGGGCCCTGGCACCATATTCCCTATGGGCCCTGGCACCATATTCCCTATGGGCCATGGCACCCTATCCCCTATGGGCCCTGGCACCCTATCCCCTATGGGCCCTGGCACCATATTCCCTATGGGCCCCTGGTACCCTATTCCCTATGGGCCCTGGCACCCTATTCCCTATGGGCCCTGGCACCATATTCCCTATGGTCCCTGGTACCCTATTCCATATGGGCCCTGGTACCCTATTCCCTATGGGCCCTGGTACCCTATTCCCTATGGGCCCTGGTACCCTATTCCCTATGGTCCCTGGTACCCTATTCCCTATGAACCCTGGTACCCTATTCCCTATGGGCCCTGGTACTCTATTCCCTATGGGCCCTGGTACCCTATTCCCTATGAACCCTGGTACCCTATCCCCTATGGACCCTGGTACCCTATTCCCTATGAACCCTGGTACCCTATTCCCTATGGGCCCTGGTACCCTATTCCCTATGAACCCTGGTACCCTATCCCCTATGGGCCCTGGTACCCTATTCCCTATGAACCCTGGTACCCTATTCCCTATGGGCCCTGGTACCCTATTCCCTATGGGCCCTGGTACCCTATTCCCTATGGGCCCTGGTACTCTATTCCCTATGGGCCCTGGTACCCTATTCCCTATGAACCCTGGTACCCTATCCCCTATGGACCCTGGTACCCTATTCCCTATGAACCCTGGTACCCTATTCCCTATGGGCCCTGGCACCCTATCCCCTATGGGCCCTGGCACCATATTCCCTATGGGCCCTGGTACCCTATTCCCTATGGGCCCTGGTACCCTATTCCCTATGGGCCCTGGTACCCTATTCCCTATGGGCTCTGGTACCCTATTCCCTATGGTCCCTGGTACCCTATTCCCTATGGGCCCTGGTACCCTATTCCCTATGGGCTCTGGTACCCTATTCCCTATGGGCCCTGGTACCATATTCCCTATGGGCCCTGGTACCCTATTCCCTATGGACCCTGGTACCCTATTCCCTATGGGCCCTGGTACCCTATTCCCTATGGGCCCTGGTACCCTATTCCCT
>NW_024058459.1:22500-47500 GCF_016432855.1 Salvelinus namaycush | reverse complement strand
AAACTAGCCTGACCAGGAGCAAGCCCCGTAAAACTAGCATGACCAGGAGCAATCCCCGTTAAACTAGCCTGACCAGGAGCAAGCCCCGTTAAACTAGCCTGACCAGGAGCAAGCCCCGTTAAACTAGCCTGACCAGGAGCAAGCCCCGTAAAACTAGCATGACCAGGAGCAATCCCCGTTAAACTAGCCTGACCAGGAGCAAGCCCCGTTAAACTAGCCTGACCAGGAGCAAGCCCCGTTAAACTAGCTTGACCAGGAGCAAGCCCCGTTAAACTAGCCTGACCAGGAGCAAGCCCCGTTAAACTAGCCTGACCAGGAGCAAGCCCCGTTAAACTAGCCTGACCAGGAGCAAGCCCCGTTAAACTAGCTTGACAACTCACACTGAATTATTCCGCTGCTCTATCATTCGTTATATACTTCAGTCTGAAGGCACGTTACCATTGATTCAGGTTTAGTCCCCCAAAGCAATGTCACACAAAGAATCTTTGAGACATGTTTCCTGGAAACGGCACATATAAAATACATTTTCAAAACATCGACAACAATTGTATTCCTTTCGACAGGGGTGGATTTTTCTTTTGTCAAACTTTCTTTATTGCGACAAACGATGGAATAAATGACGTTTGCCAAATCAAATCAAAGTTTATTTGTCACGTGCGCCCGAATACAACAGGTGTAGTAGACTTACAGTGAAATGTTTACTTACAGGCCCTTAACCAATAGTGCAAAAAAAGGTATTAGGTGAACAAGAGGTAAGACAATAAATAAATACAACTTTTGAAAGGTAAGCGGGACACGTGATGTCGTCACTTAACTATAAGCTCCACTCTATATTTAATTATAAACGCCTACTGCTTCAAAATATACTCAACTACATAAATAATGTATTCCTTTGAAGGACAAGGATTGCTTTTCTGATTGGCTAGCAAGTTTCGCCATCCAATCACGTCAGATGTACAGGAGTGCGCTCTACAACGTATTCCCATTCTAGACATCGTAGGTTTTCAGATCCAGATGCATTGTGGAGAAGAAATCCCTGGGCGTAGCCTAGCGTTAGGCCGGAGCCAGGTGTTTGGGTAGCCAGGCAACCATTAAATCCCATCCAACTTTCCTGATGACACACACACCTTGAGTCAGTCAGTGTGAGAAAATAGCAAACGCACCCATCCACCACCATAAGTGTCAGTTAGCTAGCTAGCTACAGTAGAGGGCATGGTAAAGCCATCATTGTGGCTAGCGTTAGCATCAGTTAGCTAGCTAGCTACAGTAGAGGGCATGGTAAAGCCATCAGTGTGGCTAACATTAGTGTCAGTTAGCTAGCTAGTTACAGTAGAGGGCATGGTAAAGCCATCATTGTGGCTAGCATTAGCATCAGTTAGCTAGCTAGTTACAGTAGAGGGCATGGTAAAGCCATCATTGTGGCTAGCATTAGCATCAGTTAGCTAGCTAGTTACAGTAGAGGGCATGGTAAAGCCATCAGTGTGGCTGGCATTAGCATCAGCTAGCTAGCTACAGTAGAGGGTATGGTAAAGCCATCAGTGTGGCTAGCATTAGCATCAGCTAGCTTGCTAGCTACAGTAGAGGGCATGGTAAAGCCACCATTGTGGCAAGCATTTCCGTCAGTTAGCTAGCTAGCTACAGTAGAGGGCATGGTAATGCCATCAGTGTAGCTAGCGTTAGCGTCAGTTAGCTACAGTAGAGGGCATGGTAACGCCATCAGTGTAGCTAGCGTTAGCGTCAGTTAGCTACAGTAGAGGGCATGGTAACGCCATCAGTGTAGCTAGCGTTAGCGTCAGTTAGCTACAGTAGAGGGCATGGTAAAGCCATCAGTGTAGCTAGCGTTAGCGTCAGTTAGCTAGCTACAGTAGAGGGCATGGTAAAGCCATCAGTGTGGCTAGCATTAGCATCAGTTAGCTAGCTAGCTACAGTAGAGGGCACGGTAACGCCATCAGTGTGGCTAGCGTTAGCATCAGTTAGCTAGCTAGCTACAGTACAGGGCATGGTAAAGCCATCAGTGTGGCTAGCTGGCGTTAGCGTCACAGGTGAGAGAGGGACTGTGGGGTCTCTGAAGAGACATTAAGACATTATTCCATGATTTAAAGGTCTGCCTGCTAAGCTCAGCAACTAGCTATATAGCTCTCCTCTGTCCCACAGCTGTCAGGAAACTATGGTGATGATGTCACCCCTCCTGAAATACCTCTCTTTCCTAAGTATCACTAAAACAGCTGAGGGGATTTCCAAGGTGACAGAGAGAGGGTTTCCAGGGTGACAGAGCCAAATCAAGATGGCAGGTGGGTTTTTGTGGTCGCCGTGGCATCCTACCCCATGCTGCGGGTGGAAGGACTGAGCTCACAGGTGTGTGTGTGTGTGTGTGAAAGAGTTTCCGTGTATATGTACGTAATTATGACAGAGAGAGGCCATACATTGACCAAGATAATCCTGTCTCCTCCCCTCGCCCTAATGTCTGTTGTGGTAGTGGGGAGGGGGGGGGGTGATGGTGGTGGGTTTAGGGTATAAACCACCTGATGTGGTTTAGGGTATAAAAGCGACGTCAACTTCCCAACATTACGACCAGGAATACGTCTTTCCCGAAGTGGATCCTTTGTTCAGACCTCCACCCTGGACGTGGGATCTCATCCCGGAGGCCCGACCCAAAACAATGTGGTCACCGCAGGAGAGGCAGACGGAGCGGCCTACTGGTCAGACTCAGAAGGCGAGCACACCATCCACCGCTCCCGAGCATATTACTCGCCAAAGTCCAATCTCTAGACAACAAGGTGGATGAAATTAGGGCACGAGTTTCCTTCCTGAGAGACATCAGAGATTGTAACATTCTCTGTTTCACATAAACATGGCTCACTCGGGATATGTTAGAGTCAGTACAGCCACCCGGTTTCTTCACGTACCGTGCCGACAGAAACAAACATCTCTCTGGTAAGAAGAAGGGTGGGGGTGTATGCCTTAGGATTAACGACTCATGGTGTAATCACAACAACATACAGGAACTCAAGTCCTTTTGTTCACCTGACCTAGAATTCCTTACAATCAAATGCCGACCGCATTATCTACCAAGAGAATTCTCTTTGATTATAGTCACAGCCGTGTATATCCCCCCCACAAGCAGACACCTCGACAGCCCTGAAATAACTTCACTGGACTCGATGTAAACTGGAAACCACACATCCTGAGGCTGCATTTATTGTAGCCGGGGATTTTAACAAAGCTAACCTGAGAACAAGGCTTCCTAATGTCTATCAGCATATCGAATGCGCGACCCGGGCTGGTAGCATTCTGGATCATTGCTACTCTAACTTCTGCGATGAATACAAAGCCCTCCCCCGCCCTCCCTTTTGGCAAATCTGACAACGACTCCATTTTGATGCTCCCAGCCTATAGACAGAAACTAAAACAGGAAACGCCCGTGCTCAGGTCTATCCAACGCTGGTCTGACCAATCGGGCTTCAAGATTGCTTCGATCACGTGGACTGGGATATGTTCCGGGTAGCCTCAGACAACAACATTGATGTATACGCTGACTAGGTGAGCGAGATTATTAGCGAAGTGCATCGGTGATGTTGTGGCTATCAAAACATTCCCAGAAACCGTGGATTGATGGCACGCTCAAAACTGAAAGCGTGAACCACTGCTTTTAACCAGGGCAAGGTGACCGGAAACATGACCGAATACAAACAGTGTAGCTATTCCCTCCGCAAGGCAATCAAACAAGCTAAGCGTCAGTATAGAGACAAAGTAGAGTCGCAATTCAACGGCTCAGACACGAGACGTATGTGGCAGGGTCTACAGTCAATCACGGACCACAAAAAAAAAAAAACAGCCCCGTTGCGGACCAGGATGTCTTTCTCCCAGACCAATTAAACAACTTCTTTGCTCGCTTTGAGGACAATACAGTGCCACTGACACGGCCCGCTACCAAAACCTGCGGGCTCTCCTTCACCGCAGCCAACGTGAGTAAAACATTTAAACGTGTTAACCCTCGTAAGGCTGCCGGCCCAGACGGCATTCCTAGCCGCGTCCTCAGAGCATGCGCAGACCAGCTGGCTGGTGTGTTTACGGACATATTCAATCTCTCCCTATCCCAGTCTGCTGTCCCCACATGCGTCAAGATGGCCACCATTGTTCCTGTACCCAAGAAAGCTAAGGAAACTGAACTAAATGACTATCGCCTCGTAGCACTCACTTCTGTCATCATGAAGTGCTTTGAGAGACTAGTCAAGGATCATATCACCTCCACCTTACCTGACACCCTAGACCCTTTTCAATTTGCTTACCGCCCCAATAGATCCACAGACGATGCAATTGACATCACTCTGCACACTGCCCTAACCCATCTGGACAAGAGGAATACCTATGTGAGAATGCTGTTCATTGACTACAGCTCAGCATTCAACAACATAGTACCCTCCAAACTCGTCATCAAGCTGGAGACCCTGGGTCTCAACCCTGCTCTGTGCAACTGGGTCCTGGACTTCCTGACGGACCGCCCCCAGGTGGTGAGGGTAGGTAACAACATCTCCACCCCGCTGATCCTCAACACTGGGGCCCCACAAGGGTGCGTTCTCAGCCCTCTCCTGTACTCCCTGTTCACCCACAACTGCGTGGCCACGCACGCCTCCAACTCAATCATCAAGTTTGCGGACGACACTACAGTGGTAGGCTTGATTACCAACAACGACGAGACGGCCTACAGGGAGGAGGTGAGGGCACTCGGAGTGTGGTGTCAGGAAAACAACCTCTCACTCAACGTCAACAAAACAAAGGAAATGATCGTGGACTTCAGGAAACAGCAGAGGGAGCACACCCCTGTCCACATCGACGGGACAGTAGTGGAGAGGGTAGAAAGTTTTAAGTTCCTCGGCGTACACATCACGGACAAACTGAAATGGTCCAACCACACAGACAGCGTTGTGAAGAAGGCGCAGCAGCGCCTCTTCAACCTCAGGAGGCTGAAGAAATTTGGCTTGTCATCTAAAACACTCACAAACATTTACAGATGCACAATCGAGAGCATCCTGTCGGGCTGTATCACCGCCTGGTACGGCAACTGCTCCGCCCACAACCGTAAGGCTCTCCAGAGGGTAGTGAGGTCTGCACAACGCATCACCGGGGGCAAACTACCTGCCCTCCAGGACACCTACACCACCCGATGTCACAGGAAGGCCAAAAAGATCATCAAGGACAACAACCACCCGAGCCACGGCCTGTTCGCCCCGCTATCATCCAGAAGGCGAGGTCAGTACAGGTGCATCACTGCCTGTTCACCCCGCTATCATCCAGAAGGCGAGGTCAGTACAGGTGCATCACTGCCTGTTCACCCCGCTATCATCCAGAAGGCGAGGTCAGTACAGGTGCATCACTGCCTGTTCACCCCGCTATCATCCAGAAGGCGAGGTCAGTACAGGTGCATCACTGCCTGTTCACCCCGCTATCATCCAGAAGGCGAGGTCAGTACAGGTGCATCACTACCTGTTCACCCCGCTATCATCCAGAAGGCGAGGTCAGTACAGGTGCATCAAAGCTGGAACCGAGAGACTGAAAAACAGCTTCTATCTCAAGGCCATCAGACTGTTAAATAGCCATCACTAACTCAGAGAGGCTGCTGCCAACATACTGACTCAACTCCAGCCACTTTAATACATTTCAGAAATTGATTTAATAAATGGATCACTAGTCACTTTAAATAACGGCACATTAATAATGTCTACATACTCTACATTACTCATCTCATATGTATAGACTGTACACTATACCATCTACTGCATCTTGCCTATGCCGTTCTGTACCATCACTCATTCATATATCTTTATGTACATATTCTTTATCCCTTTACACTTGTGTGTATAAGGTAGTAGTTGTGGAATTGTTAGGTTAGATTACTTGTTGGTTATTATTGCATTGTCGGAACTAGAAGCACAAGCATTTCGCTACACTCACATTAACATCTGCTAACCATGTGTATGTGACCATTTGATTTGAGGTGATGGTGGTGGTTGTGGGGGGACCTGTTGTGGTAGAAGGGATTTGGGGTGGTGGTGGTGGTGGTGGTGGTGGTGGTGGGGGACCTGTTGTGGTAGAAGGGATTTGGGGTGGTGGTGGTGGTGGTGGTGGTGGTGGGGGACCTGTTGTGGTAGAAGGGATTTGGGGTGGTGGTGGTGGTGATGGTGGTGGTGGTGGTGATGGTGGTGGTGGTGGTGGTGGTGGTGGTGGTGGTGGTGGTGGTGGTGGTGGGACCTGTTGTGGTAGAAGGGATTTGGGGTGGTGGTGGTGGTGATGGTGGTGGTGGTGGTGGTGATGGTGGTGGTGGTGGTGATGGTGGTGGTGGTGGTGGTGGTGGGGGGACCTGTTGTGGTAGAAGGGATTTGGGGTGGTGGTGGTGGTGGTGGTGGTGGTGGTGATGGTGGTGGTGGTGGTGGTGGTGATGGTGGTGGTGGTGGTGGTGGTGGTGGTGGACCTGTTGTGGTAGAAGGGATTTGGGGTGGTGGTGGTGGTGGTGGTGGTGGTGGTGGTGGGGGGGGGGGGGGGGGGGACCTGTTGTGGTAGAAGGGATTTGGGGTGGTGGTGGTGGTGATGGTGGTGGTGGTGGTGGTGGTGGTGGTGGTGGTGGTGGTGGGGGACCTGTTGTGGTAGAAGGGATTTGGGGTGGTGGTGGTGGTGGGGGACCTGTTGTGGTAGAAGGGATTTGGGGTGGTGGTGGTGGTGGTGGTGGTGGTGGTGGTGGGGTGGTGGTGGTGATGGTGGTGGTGGTGGTGGTGGTGGTGGGGGACCTGTTGTGGTAAGAAGGGATTTGGGCTGCAGTGGTGTGAGGCTGTGCTAGGAGGGGGTGGGGTGCTGATGGTCAGGGGGTGGGGTGCTGAGGTCTGTTAGAGAGGCTGTAGGCCTGTTAGAGAGGCTGTAGGTCTGTTAGAGAGGATGTAGGACTGTTAGAGAGGCTGTAGGTCTGTTAGAGAGGCTGTAGGTCTGTTAGAGAGGCTGTAGGTCTGTTAGAGAGGCTGTAGGCCTGTTAGAGAGGCTGTAGGTCTGTTAGAGAGGCTGTAGGCCTGTTAGAGAGGCTGTAGGTCTGTTAGAGAGGCTGTAGGTCTGTTAGAGAGGCTGTAGGTCTGTTAGAGAGGCTGTAGGCCTGTTAGAGAGGATGTAGGCCTGTTAGAGAGGCTGTAGGTCTGTTAGAGAGGATGTAGGCCTGTTAGAGAGGCTGTAGGTCTGTTAGAGAGGCTGTAGGTCTGTTAGAGAGGATGTAGGTCTGTTAGAGAGGATGTAGGTCTGTTAGAGAGGCTGTAGGTCTGTTAGAGAGGATGTAGGTCTGTTAGAGAGGCTGTAGGTCTGTTAGAGAGGCTGTCGGTCTGTTAGAGAGGCTGTAGGTCTGTTAGAGAGGCTGTAGGTCTGTTAGAGAGGCTGTAGGTCTGTTAGAGAGGCTGTAGGTCTGTTAGAGAGGATGTAGGCCTGATAGAGAGGCTGTAGGTCTGTTAGAGAGGCTGTAGGTCTGTTAGAGAGGCTGTAGGCCTGTTAGAGAGGCTGTAGGTCTGTTAGAGAGGCTGTAGGCCTGTTAGAGAGGTTATAGGTCTGTTAGAGAGGCTGTAGGTCTGTTAGAGAGGCTGTTAGAGAGGCTGTAGGCCTGTTAGAGAGGCTGTAGGTCTGTTAGAGAGGCTGTAGGTCTGTTAGAGAGGCTGTTAGAGAGGCTGTAGGCCTGTTAGAGAGGCTGTAGGTCTGTTAGAGAGGCTGTAGGTCTGTTAGAGAGGCTGTAGGCCTGTTAGAGAGGCTGTTAGAGAGGCTGTAGGCCTGATAGAGAGGCTGTAGGTCTGTTAGAGAGGCTGTAGGTCTGTTAGAGAGGCTGTAGGTCTGTTAGAGAGGCTGTAGGTCTGTTATAGAGGCTGTAGGCCTGTTAGAGAGGCTGTAGGCCTGTTAGAGAGGCTGTAGGTCTGTTAGAGAGGCTGTAGGCCTGTTAGAGAGGCTGTAGGTCTGTTAGAGAGGTTGTAGGCCTGTTAGAGAGGCTGTAGGCATGTTAGATAGGCTGTAGGCATGTTAGAGAGGCTGTTAGAGAGGCTGTAGGCCTGTTAGAGAGGATGTAGGCCTGTTAGAGAGGCTGTAGGTCTGTTAGAGAGGCTGTACGTCTGTTAGAGAGGCTGTAGGTCTGTTAGAGAGGATGTAGGCCTGATAGAGAGGCTGTAGGTCTGTTAGAGAGGCTGTAGGTCTGTTAGAGAGGCTGTAGGCCTGTTAGAGAGGCTGTAGGTCTGTTAGAGAGGCTGTAGGCCTGTTAGAGAGGTTATAGGTCTGTTAGAGAGGCTGTAGGTCTGTTAGAGAGGCTGTTAGAGAGGCTGTAGGCCTGTTAGAGAGGCTGTAGGTCTGTTAGAGAGGCTGTAGGTCTGTTAGAGAGGCTGTTAGAGAGGCTGTAGGCCTGTTAGAGAGGCTGTAGGTCTGTTAGAGAGGCTGTAGGTCTGTTAGAGAGGCTGTAGGTCTGTTAGAGAGGCTGTTAGAGAGGATGTAGGCCTGATAGAGAGGCTGTAGGTCTGTTAGAGAGGCTGTAGGCCTGTTAGAGAGGATGTAGGCCTGTTAGAGAGGCTGTTAGAGAGGCTGTAGGCCTGTTAGAGAGGCTGTAGGTCTGTTAGAGAGGCTGTAGGTCTGTTAGAGAGGCTGTAGGTCTGTTATAGAGGCTGTAGGTCTGTTAGAGAGGCTGTAGGCCTGTTAGAGAGGCTGTACACCTGTTAGAGAGGCTGTAGGCCTGTTAGAGAGGCTGTAGGCCTGTTAGAGAGGCTGTAGGTCTGTTAGAGAGGTTGTAGGCCTGTTAGAGAGGCTGTAGACATGTTAGAGAGGCTGTAGGCATGTTAGAGAGGCTGTTAGAGAGGCTGTAGGCCTGTTAGAGAGGATGTAGGCCTGTTAGAGAGGCTGTAGGTCTGTTAGAGAGGATGTAGGTCTGTTAGAGAGGCTGTAGGTCTGTTAGAGAGGCTGTAGGTCTGTTAGAGAGGCTGTACGTCTGTTAGAGAGGCTGTAGGTCTGTTAGAGAGGATGTAGGCCTGTTAGAGAGGCTGTAGGTCTGTTAGAGAGGCTGTAGGTCTGTAGGTCTGTTAGAGAGGCTGTAGGTCTGTTAGAGAGGATGTAGGTCTGTTAGAGAGGCTGTAGGTCTGTTAGAGAGGCTGTAGGTCTGTTAGAGAGGCTGTAGGCCTGTTAGAGAGGCTGTAGGTCTGTTAGAGAGGTTATAGGTCTGTTAGAGAGGCTGTAGGTCTGTTAGAGAGGCTGTTAGAGAGGCTGTAGGCCTGTTAGAGAGGCTGTAGGTCTGTTAGAGAGGCTGTAGGTCTGTTAGAGAGGCTGTTAGAGAGGCTGTAGGCCTGTTAGAGAGGCTGTAGGTCTGTTAGAGAGGCTGTAGGTCTGTTAGAGAGGCTGTAGGTCTGTTAGAGAGGCTGTTAGAGAGGATGTAGGCCTGATAGAGAGGCTGTAGGTCTGTTAGAGAGGCTGTAGGCCTGTTAGAGAGGATGTAGGCCTGTTAGAGAGGCTGTTAGAGAGGCTGTAGGTCTGTTAGAGAGGATGTAGGCCTGATAGAGAGGCTGTAGGCCTGATAGAGAGGCTGTAGGTCTGTTAGAGAGGCTGTAGGTCTGTTAGAGAGGCTGTAGGTCTGTTAGAGAGGCTGTAGGTCTGTTAGAGAGGCTGTAGGTCTGTTAGAGAGGCTGTACGTCTGTTAGAGAGGCTGTAGGTCTGTTAGAGAGGATGTAGGCCTGATAGAGAGGCTGTAGGTCTGTTAGAGAGGCTGTAGGCCTGTTAGAGAGGCTGTAGGCCTGTTAGAGAGGCTGTAGGTCTGTTAGAGAGGCTGTAGGCCTGTTAGAGAGGTTATAGGTCTGTTAGAGAGGCTGTAGGTCTGTTAGAGAGGCTGTTAGAGAGGCTGTAGGCCTGTTAGAGAGGCTGTAGGTCTGTTAGAGAGGCTGTAGATCTGTTAGAGAGGCTGTTAGAGAGGCTGTAGGCCTGTTAGAGAGGCTGTAGGTCTGTTAGAGAGGCTGTAGGTCTGTTAGAGAGGCTGTAGGTCTGTTAGAGAGGCTGTTAGAGAGGATGTAGGCCTGATAGAGAGGCTGTAGGTCTGTTAGAGAGGCTGTAGGTCTGTTAGAGAGGCTGTAGGTCTGTTAGAGAGGATGTAGGCCTGTTAGAGAGGCTGTTAGAGAGGCTGTAGGCCTGTTAGAGAGGCTGTAGGTCTGTTAGAGAGGCTGTAGGTCTGTTAGAGAGGCTGTAGGTCTGTTAGAGAGGCTGTAGGTCTGTTAGAGAGGCTGTAGGTCTGTTAGAGAGGCTGTAGGTCTGTTATAGAGGCTGTAGGTCTGTTAGAGAGGCTGTACACCTGTTAGAGAGGCTGTAGGCCTGTTAGAGAGGCTGTAGGCCTGTTAGAGAGGCTGTAGGTCTGTTAGAGAGGTTGTAGGCCTGTTAGAGAGGCTGTAGGCATGTTAGAGAGGCTGTAGGCATGTTAGAGAGGCTGTTAGAGAGGCTGTAGGCCTGTTAGAGAGGATGTAGGCCTGTTAGAGAGGATGTAGGCCTGCTAGAGAGGCTGTAGGCCTGTTAGAGAGGTTGTAGGCCTGTTAGAGAGGATGTAGGCCTGCTAGAGAGGCTGTAGACCTGTTAGAGAGGCTGTAGGCCTGTTAGAGAGGCTGTTAGAGAGGCTGTAGGCCTGTTAGAGAGGCTGTAGGTCTGTTAGAGAGGCTGTAGGTCTGTTAGAGAGGCTGTAGGTCTGTTAGAGAGGCTGTTAGAGAGGATGTAGGCCTGATAGAGAGGCTGTAGGTCTGTTAGAGAGGCTGTAGGTCTGTTAGAGAGGCTGTAGGTCTGTTAGAGAGGATGTAGGCCTGTTAGAGAGGCTGTTAGAGAGGCTGTAGGCCTGTTAGAGAGGCTGTAGGTCTGTTAGAGAGGCTGTAGGTCTGTTAGAGAGGCTGTAGGTCTGTTAGAGAGGCTGTAGGTCTGTTAGAGAGGCTGTAGGTCTGTTATAGAGGCTGTAGGTCTGTTAGAGAGGCTGTACACCTGTTAGAGAGGCTGTAGGCCTGTTAGAGAGGCTGTAGGCCTGTTAGAGAGGCTGTAGGTCTGTTAGAGAGGTTGTAGGCCTGTTAGAGAGGCTGTAGGCATGTTAGAGAGGCTGTAGGCATGTTAGAGAGGCTGTTAGAGAGGCTGTAGGCCTGTTAGAGAGGATGTAGGCCTGTTAGAGAGGATGTAGGCCTGCTAGAGAGGCTGTAGGCCTGTTAGAGAGGCTGTAGGCCTGTTAGAGAGGATGTAGGCCTGCTAGAGAGGCTGTAGGCCTGTTAGAGAGGCTGTAGGCCTGTTAGAGAGGCTGTAGGTCTGTTAGAGAGGCTGTAGGTCTGTTAGAGAGGCTGTAGGTCTGTTAGAGAGGCTGTAGGTCTGTTAGAGAGGCTGTAGGCCTGTTAGAGAGGCTGTAGGCCTATTAGAGAGGATGTAGGCCTGCTAGAGAGGCTTTAGACCTGTTAGAGAGGCTGTAGGCCTGTTAGAGAGGCTGTAGGTCTGTTAGAGAGGCTGTAGGTCTGTTAGAGAGGCTGTAGGCCTGTTAGAGAGGTTGTAGGCCTGTTAGAGAGGCTGTAGGTCTGTTAGAGAGGATGTAGGCCTGCTAGAGAGGCTGTAGGCCTGTTAGAGAATAAGTGTCTGGCTTAGTGGCATGGTCCTGCACTGTGGAGGCATGGGATGGGCCTCAAGGCTGTGTGGGCGACTCGCAGAGGTGATGGAGGGAGCATCCAGAGGCCTCTCAAACCGCCCACGCTGTAACGATTCCTCAGGGCCTACTCTCCTCACTGAGTTCTGGAATATACTGGTTATTCCCTGTAGCAGAGCAGAGCGGTGTTATTCCCCTGCCTCATGCCATTACAGCCCCACCCTCAACCCACCCTCTTCTAGAACTCTCTCTTTACTTCGTTCTCTCTCTATCACTGCCTCGCTCTCTCTCTCTCGTTCAGGGTCACTGTTGTCAATCACATATACATGAAACCAGGGGCTTTAAAAACTGGGGCCAAAGCATGACAGAAGAGATGAGAGAGAGAAGTCAGAGAGAGAGAGAGAAAGTCAAAGAGAGAGCGAGTCAGAGAGAGAGAGCGAGTCAGAGAGAGTCAGAGAGAGAGAGAGAGAGAGAGAGAGGGTCAGAGCGAGAGCGAGTCAAAGAGAGATAGAGTCAGAGAGAGAGAGAGAGTCAGAGAGAGAGAGAGCAATATGTACACTATATATACAGCAGTATGTGGACACCCCTTCAAATTAGTGGATTCGGCTAATTCAGACAGAACCCGTTGCTGACAGGTGTATAAAATTGAGCACACAGCCATGCAATCTCCATAGACAAACATTGGCAGTAGAATGGGCCTTAGACTTTCAACATGGCATCGTCATGGGAGGCCACATTTCCAACAGGCTCTGTGTCCCTCTGTCCTACTCTGTTATTAAAACAGGCTCCGTGTCCCTCTGTCCTCCTCTGGTATTAAAACAGGCTCCGTGTCCCTCTGTCCTACTCTGTTATTAAAACAGGCTCCGTGTCCCTCTGTCCTCCTCTGTTATTAAAACAGGCTCCGTGTCCCTCTGTCCTCCTCTGTTATTAAAACAGGCTCCGTGTCCCTCTGTCCTACTCTGTTATTAAAACAGGCTCCGTGTCCCTCTGTCCTCCTCTGGTATTAAAACAGGCTCCGTGTCCCTCTGTCCTCCTCTGTTATTAAAACAGGCTCCGTGTCCCTCTGTCCTCCTCTGTTATTAAAACAGGCTCCGTGTCCCTCTGTCCTCCTCTGTTATTAAAACAGGCTCCGTGTCCCTCTGTCCTCCTCTGTTATTAAAACAGGCTCCGTGTCCCTCTGTCCTCCTCTGTTATTAAAACAGGCTCCGTGTCCCTCTGTCCTCCTCTGTTATTAAAACAGGCTCCGTGTCCCTCTGTCCTACTCTGGTATTAAAACAGGCTCCGTGTCCCTCTGTCCTCCTCTGTTATTAAAACAGGCTCCGTGTCCCTCTGTCCTCCTCTGTTATTAAAACAGGCTCCGTGTCCCTCTGTCCTCCTCTGTTATTAAAACAGGCTCTGTGTCCCTCTGTCCTACTCTGGTATTAAAACAGGCTCCGTGTCCCTCTGTCCTACTCTGTTATTAAAACAGGCTCTGTGTCCCTCTGTCCTACTCTGTTATTAAAACAGGCTCCGTGTCCCTCTGTCCTACTCTGTTATTAAAACAGGCTCCGTGTCCCTCTGTCCTCCTCTGTTATTAAAACAGGCTCCGTGTCCCTCTGTCCTCCTCTGTTATTAAAACAGGCTCCGTGTCCCTCTGTCCTACTCTGGTATTAAAACAGGCTCCGTGTCCCTCTGTCCTCCTCTGTTATTAAAACAGGCTCTGTGTCCCTCTGTCCTCCTCTGTTATTAAAACAGGCTCTGTGTCCCTCTGTCCTACTCTGGTATTAAAACAGGCTCCGTGTCCCTCTGTCCTCCTCTGTTATTAAAACAGGCTCCGTGTCCCTCTGTCCTTCTCTGTTATTAAAACAGGCTCCGTGTCCCTCTGTCCTCCTCTGTTATTAAAACAGGCTCCGTGTCCCTCTGTCCTACTCTGGTATTAAAACAGGCTCCGTGTCCCTCTGTCCTCCTCTGTTATTAAAACAGGCTCCGTGTCCCTCTGTCCTCCTCTGTTATTAAAACAGGCTCCGTGTCCCTCTGTCCTACTCTGGTATTAAAACAGGCTCCGTGTCCCTCTGTCCTCCTCTGTTATTAAAACAGGCTCCGTGTCCCTCTGTCCTCCTCTGTTATTAAAACAGGCTCCGTGTCCCTCTGTCCTCCTCTGGTATTAAAACAGGCTCCGTGTCCCTCTGTCCTACTCTGTTATTAAAACAGGCTCCGTGTCCCTCTGTCCTCCTCTGGTATTAAAACAGGCTCCGTGTCCCTCTGTCCTCCTCTGTTATTAAAACAGGCTCCGTGTCCCTCTGTCCTCCTCTGTTATTAAAACAGGCTCCGTGTCCCTCTGTCCTCCTCTGTTATTAAAACAGGCTCCGTGTCCCTCTGTCCTCCTCTGTTATTAAAACAGGCTCTGTGTCCCTCTGTCCTACTCTGGTATTAAAACAGGCTCCGTGTCCCTCTGTCCTACTCTGTTATTAAAACAGGCTCCGTGTCCCTCTGTCCTACTCTGTTATTAAAACAGGCTCCGTGTCCCTCTGTCCTCCTCTGTTATTAAAACAGGCTCCGTGTCCCTCTGTCCTACTCTGTTATTAAAACAGGCTCCGTGTCCCTCTGTCCTCCTCTGTTATTAAAACAGGCTCCGTGTCCCTCTGTCCTCCTCTGGTATTAAAACAGGCTCCGTGTCCCTCTGTCCTCCTCTGTTATTAAAACAGGCTCTGTGTCCCTCTGTCCTCCTCTGTTATTAAAACAGGCTCTGTGTCCCTCTGTCCTACTCTGGTATTAAAACAGGCTCCGTGTCCCTCTGTCCTCCTCTGTTATTAAAACAGGCTCCGTGTCCCTCTGTCCTCCTCTGTTATTAAAACAGGCTCCGTGTCCCTCTGTCCTACTCTGGTATTAAAACAGGCTCCGTGTCCCTCTGTCCTCCTCTGTTATTAAAACAGGCTCCGTGTCCCTCTGTCCTCCTCTGTTATTAAAACAGGCTCCGTGTCCCTCTGTCCTCCTCTGGTATTAAAACAGGCTCCGTGTCCCTCTGTCCTACTCTGTTATTAAAACAGGCTCCGTGTCCCTCTGTCCTCCTCTGGTATTAAAACAGGCTCCGTGTCCCTCTGTCCTCCTCTGTTATTAAAACAGGCTCCGTGTCCCTCTGTCCTCCTCTGTTATTAAAACAGGCTCCGTGTCCCTCTGTCCTCCTCTGTTATTAAAACAGGCTCCGTGTCCCTCTGTCCTCCTCTGTTATTAAAACAGGCTCTGTGTCCCTCTGTCCTACTCTGGTATTAAAACAGGCTCCGTGTCCCTCTGTCCTACTCTGTTATTAAAACAGGCTCCGTGTCCCTCTGTCCTACTCTGTTATTAAAACAGGCTCCGTGTCCCTCTGTCCTCCTCTGTTATTAAAACAGGCTCCGTGTCCCTCTGTCCTACTCTGTTATTAAAACAGGCTCCGTGTCCCTCTGTCCTCCTCTGTTATTAAAACAGGCTCCGTGTCCCTCTGTCCTACTCTGGTATTAAAACAGGCTCCGTGTCCCTCTGTCCTCCTCTGTTATTAAAACAGGCTCTGTGTCCCTCTGTCCTCCTCTGTTATTAAAACAGGCTCTGTGTCCCTCTGTCCTACTCTGGTATTAAAACAGGCTCCGTGTCCCTCTGTCCTCCTCTGTTATTAAAACAGGCTCCGTGTCCCTCTGTCCTTCTCTGTTATTAAAACAGGCTCCGTGTCCCTCTGTCCTACTCTGTTATTAAAACAGGCTCCGTGTCCCTCTGTCCTACTCTGTTATTAAAACAGGCTCCGTGTCCCTCTGTCCTCCTCTGTTATTAAAACAGGCTCCGTGTCCCTCTGTCCTACTCTGGTATTAAAACAGGCTCCGTGTCCCTCTGTCCTCCTCTGTTATTAAAACAGGCTCTGTGTCCCTCTGTCCTACTCTGGTATTAAAACAGGCTCCGTGTCCCTCTGTCCTCCTCTGTTATTAAAACAGGCTCCGTGTCCCTCTGTCCTCCTCTGTTATTAAAACAGGCTCCGTGTCCCTCTGTCCTCCTCTGTTATTAAAACAGGCTCTGTGTCCCTCTGTCCTACTCTGTTATTAAAACAGGCTCCGTGTCCCTCTGTCCTACTCTGTTATTAAAACAGGCTCCGTGTCCCTCTGTCCTACTCTGGTATTAAAACAGGCTCTGTGTCCCTCTGTCCTACTCTGGTATTAAAACAGGCTCCGTGTCCCTCTGTCCTACTCTGTTATTAAAACAGGCTCCGTGTCCCTCTGTCCTCCTCTGTTATTAAAACAGGCTCCGTGTCCCTCTGTCCTCCTCTGTTATTAAAACAGGCTCCGTGTCCCTCTGTCCTACTCTGGTATTAAAACAGGCTCCGTGTCCCTCTGTCCTCCTCTGTTATTAAAACAGGCTCCGTGTCCCTCTGTCCTACTCTGGTATTAAAACAGGCTCCGTGTCCCTCTGTCCTACTCTGGTATTAAAACAGGCTCCGTGTCCCTCTGTCCTCCTCTGTTATTAAAACAGGCTCCGTGTCCCTCCCTCCCTCCCTCCGTGTCCCTCTCTCTCTCTCCCCCAGATCTCCCTGCCAGGCTGGCCTTGGCCGGTATGTTTCCCATTACAAGTGGTTTACAATAAAATGAAGTGTTGTATATTCTTTTACAGCTGCACGCAGAGGCAGCGACTAACTTTTTAATAACCGACCGGGGTATTTGTTTTGGATGCAGGTCGATGTTTATTTAAATATTTATCCGACTTCATTTGTTAGAGTGCTGTTGAAGCATGCCACAAAGACAGAGCAGAACAGACTCCCCTGGCATGGAGGGATGGAGGGGTGGAGGGATGGAGAGGTGGAGGGGTGGAGGGATGGAGGGGTGGAGGAGTGGAGGGGTGGAGGGGTGGAGGAGTGGAGGGATGGAGGGGTGGAGGGGTGGAGGGATGGAGGGGTGGAGGAGTGGAGGGGTGGAGGGGTGGAGGAGTGGAGGGGCGGAGGGGTGGAGGGGTGGAGGGATGGAGAGATGGAGGGATGGAGAGATGGAGGGATGGAGGGGTGGAGGGGTGGAGGAGTGGAGAGATGGAGAGGTGGAGGGGTGGAGGGATGGAGAGGCGGAGGGATGGAAAGGTGGAGGGATGGAGGGGAGGAGGGATGGAGGGATGGAGAGATGGAGGGGTGGAGAGATGGAGAGGTGGAGAGATGGAGAGGTGGAGGGATGGAGGGGTGGAGGGATGGAGGGCTGGAGGGATGGAGAGATGGAGGGGTGGAGAGATGGAGGAGTGGAGAGATGGAGGGGTGGAGAGATGGAGAGATGGAGGAGTGGAGAGATGGAGAGGTGGAGGAGTGGAGAGATGGAGGGGTGGAGAGATGGAGAGATGGAGGAGTGGAGAGATGGAGAGGTGGAGGAGTGGAGAGATGGAGGAGTGGAGAGATGGAGGGGTGGAGGGATGGAGAGATGGAGGGGTGGAGAGATGGAGGGGTGGAGAGACGGAGGGGTGGAAGACCTACTCTCCGTTTCTCTCTCTCCTCTCCGTTTCTCTCTCTCCTCTCCGTTTCTCTCTCTCCTCTCCGTTTCTCTCTCTCCTCTCCGTTTCTCTCTCCAACCTCTGTGTTTCTCTCTCCAACCTCTGTGTTTCTCTCTCCAACCTCTGTGTTTCTCTCTCCAACCTCTGTGTTTCTCTCTCCAACCTCTGTGTTTCTCTCTCAGCAGTACCGAGGCCTGTGGATTAGAGGCTCCCCACTATAGAACGTGTTGCTCCAGTCAAGGTAGCGACACCAGAAGAGCCTGCAGCCTGGAGACCAGTGCTCTGTACGCCCCCCAACACACAGAGAGAGACGCCTCCTCAACCCTGAGACACCAGAAGAGCCTGCAGCCTGGAGACCAGTGCTCTGTACGCCCCCCCAACACACAGAGAGAGACGCCTCCTCAACCCTGAGACACCAGAAGAGCCTGCAGCCTGGAGACCAGTGCTCTGTACGCCCCCCAACACACAGAGAGAGACGCCTCCTCAACCCTGAGACACCAGAAGAGCCTGCAGCCTGGAGACCAGTGCTCTGTACGCCCCCCCAACACACAGAGAGAGACGCCTCCTCAACCCTGAGACACCAGAAGAGCCTGCAGCCTGGAGACCAGTGCTCTGTACGCCCCCCAACACACAGAGAGAGACGCCTCCTCAACCCTGAGACACCAGAAGAGCCTGCAGCCTGGAGACCAGTGCTCTGTACGCCCCCCCAACACACAGAGACGCCTCCTCAACCCTGAGACACCAGAAGAGCCTGCAGCCTGGAGACCAGTGCTCTGTACGCCCCCCAACACACAGAGAGAGACGCCTCCTCAACCCTGAGACACCAGAAGAGCCTGCAGCCTGGAGACCAGTGCTCTGTACGCCCCCCCAACACACAGAGAGAGACGCCTCCTCAACCCTGAGACACCAGAAGAGCCTGCAGCCTGGAGACCAGTGCTCTGTACGCCCCCCAACACACAGAGAGAGACACCTCCTCAAACCTGAGACACCAGAAGAGCCTGCAGCCTGGAGACCAGTGCTCTGTACGCCCCCCAACACACAGAGAGAGACGCCTCCTCAACCCTGAGACACCAGAAGAGCCTGCAGCCTGGAGACCAGTGCTCTGTACGCCCCCCCAACACACAGAGAGAGACGCCTCCTCAACCCTGAGACACCAGAAGAGCCTGCAGCCTGGAGACCAGTGCTCTGTACGCCCCCCCAACACACAGAGAGAGACACCTCCTCAACCCTGAGACACCAGAAGAGCCTGCAGCCTGGAGACCAGTGCTCTGTACGCCCCCCAACACACACAGAGAGACGCCTCCTCAACCCTGAGACACCAGAAGAGCCTGCAGCCTGGAGACCAGTGCTCTGTGTGGAGAACCAGGATGATCGGTTTCAAAAGACACAGGAAGTGTACGAGGGCCTGATGAACGCTCCCCATCCTCCACCGTAACCCCAGACTACAACATGTCTGAGTGGGACAGGAGTTTCCCTCTGTCTGCTTCTCTATGTCTCTCTCTGAGCGGGATGGGAGTTTCCCTCTGTTTGCTTCTCTCTGAGCGGGACGGGAGTTTCCCCTCTGTCTGATTGTCTCTCTCTGAGTGGGACAGGAGTTTCCCCTCTGTCTCCCTGTCTCTCTCTGAGTGGGACAGGAGTTTCCCTTCTGTCTCCCTGTCTCTCTCTGAGTGGGACAGGAGTTTCCCCTCTGTCTCCCTGTCTCTCTCTGAGTGGGACAGGAGTTTCCCCTCTGTCTGCTTCTCTCTGTCTCACAGCACATCATCAGTGTGATGTAACATCTCCCTCCCTCTCGTCTGATGGGTTCTGGTCATACCGGGAACATCAGTGCTGGTTCTGTCTGAGTCCCAAACCGTCGACAAGACTGTGTCTTCTGAAAGCCTCCTGACAGTGTCTTTATATCCCTACGCTGGGCCACGGTTCACCGTAAACACACACATATCCCTACGCTGGGTCACGGTTCACCGTAAACACACACATATCCCTACGCTGGGCCACGGTTCACAGTAAACACACACATATCCCTACGCTGGGCCACGGTTCACAGTAAACACACACATATCCCTACGCTGGGCCACGGTTCACCGTAAACACACACATATCCCTACGCTGGGCCACGGTTCACCGTAAACACACACATATCCCTACGCTGGGCCACGGTTCACAGTAAACACACACATATCCCTACGCTGGGTCACGGTTCACCGTAAACACACACATATCCCTACGCTGGGCCACGGTTCACAGTAAACACACACATATCCCTACGCTGGGCCACGGTTCACCGTAAACACACACATATCCCTACGCTGGGTCACGGTTCACCGTAAACACACACATATCCCTACGCTGGGCCACGGTTCACCGTAAACACACACATATCCCTACGCTGGGTCACGGTTCACCGTAAACACACACATATCCCTACGCTGGGCCACGGTCCACAGTAAACACACACATATCCCTACGCTGGGCCACGGTCCACAGTAAACACACACATATCCCTACGCTGGGCCACGGTTCACCGTAAACACACACATATCCCTACGCTGGGCCACGGTTCACCGTAAACACACACATATCCCTACGCTAGGCCACGGTTCACAGTAAACACACACATATCCCTACGCTGGGCCACGGTTCACCGTAAACACACACATATCCCTACGCTGGGCCACGGTTCACCGTAAACACACACATATCCCTACGCTGGGCCACGGTTCACCGTAAACACACACATATCCCTACGCTGGGCCACGGTTCACCGTAAACACACACATATCCCTACGCTGGGCCACGGTTCACCGTAAACACACACATATCCCTACGCTGGGCCACGGTTCACCGTAAACACACACATATCCCTACGCTGGGTCACGGTTCACCGTAAACACACACATATCCCTACGCTGGGCCGCGGTTCACCGTAAACACACACATATCCCTACGCTGGGCCACGGTTCACCGTAAACACACACATATCCCTACGCTGTGCCACGGTTCACCGTAAACACACACATATCCCTACGCTGGGCCACGGTTCACCGTAAACACACACATATCCCTACGCCGGGCCACGGTTCACAGTAAACACACACATATCCCTACGCTGGGCCACGGTTCACCGTAAACACACACATATCCCTACGCTGGGCCACGGTTCACAGTAAACACACACATATCCCTACGCTGGGCCACGGTTCACCGTAAACACACACATATCCCTACGCTGGGCCACGGTTCACCGTAAACACACACATATCCCTACGCTGGGTCACGGTTCACCGTAAACACACACATATCCCTACGCTGGGTCACGGTTCACAGTAAACACACACATATCCCTACGCTGGGTCACGGTTCACCGTAAACACACACATATCCCTACGCTGGGCCACGGTTCACCGTAAACACACACATATCCCTACGCTGGGCCACGGTTCACCGTAAACACACACATATCCCTACGCTGGGTCACGGTTCACCGTAAAGACACACATATCCCTACGCTGGGCCACGGTTCACCGTAAACACACACATATCCCTACGCTGGGCCACGGTTCACCGTAAACACACACATATCCCTACGCTGGGTCACGGTTCACAGTAAACACACACATATCCCTACGCTGGGCCACGGTTCACCGTAAACACACACATATCCCTACGCTGGGTCACGGTTCACCGTAAACACACACATATCCCTACGCTGGGTCACGGTTCACCGTAAACACACACATATCCCTACGCTGGGCCACGGTTCACCGTAAACACACACATATCCCTACGCTGGGTCACGGTTCACCGTAAACACACACATATCCCTACGCTGGGCCACGGTTCACCGTAAACACACACATATCCCTACGCTGGGCCACGGTTCACCGTAAACACACACATATCCCTACGCTGGGCCACGGTTCACCGTAAACACACACATATCCCTACGCTGGGCCACGGTTCACCGTAAACACACACATATCCCTACGCTGGGTCACGGTTCACCGTAAACACACACATATCCCTACGCTGGGTCACGGTTCACAGTAAACACACACATATCCCTACGCTGGGCCACGGTTCACCGTAAACACACACATATCCCTACGCTGGGCCACGGTTCACCGTAAACACACACATATCCCTACGCTGGGCCACGGTTCACCGTAAACACACACATATCCCTACGCTGGGTCACGGTTCACCGTAAACACACACATATCCCTACGCTGGGCCACGGTCCACAGTAAACACACACATATCCCTACGCTGGGCCACGGTTCACCGTAAACACACACATATCCCTACGCTGGGCCACGGTTCACAGTAAACACACACATATCCCTACGCTGGGTCACAGTTCACAGTAAACACACACATATCCCTACGCTGGGCCACGGTCCACAGTAAACACACACATATCCCTACGCTGGGCCACGGTTCACAGTAAACACACACATATCCCTACGCTGGGCCACGGTTCACCATAAACACACACATATCCCTACGCTGGGGAACGGTTCACCGTAAACATTACCTCTAATCCCACCCAGTTAGATCCCATCGGTTCAACAGCAAACAAAGCTCGTATTCCCTCCCGGTTGACCTTCCTAACGGCGCCAGATCAGAGTATACGTTTCGTAGCTAAAACTGCACACGATTCTGTTTCCCTGCACCCTCTCTAACGCCAGCAGCTAATTTTAGGATCTCTGAGGAAGCTGGTGATGTCATTACTGGGAGTAGAGACTCTGTGGGTTTCGGCCCAAATCACACTCTATGCCTTAGTGCACTAGCAGAGCTGTCAAAAGTAGTGCACTATATAGGGAATAGGGTGCCATAGGACTCTGGTCTAAAGTAGTGCACTATGTAGGGAATAGGGTACCATAGGGTCCTGGTCTAAAGTAGTGCACTATATAGGGAATAGGGTGCCATAGGGCTCTGGTCTAAAGTAGTGCACTATGTAGGGAATAGGGTGCCATAGGACTCTGATCTAAAGTAGTGCACTATATAGGGAATAAGGGTGCCCCTTTGGGACGTGCCCTGTAACAATGAGAAGCTCTGGAGGCCTGCAATCCCAACAACTCATGATGCCAACATTGCTTTCATTAGGACAATAAAGAAAATACTTAAGAGCTAGTTTAGTGGCTAGCTTTATGGGATCCAATTAGTGTGGTAATTGAAGGGGGACGGGGGGGGGGACGGGGGACGTGGCCACATGGTCCCGAGGCAAAACAAGTTGTTTTCAAAGTCATCAGTCCAATCAGTTGTTGTGAAGAGAAATAGATAGGCTGACGTAAGTACAAACATGGATACTTCTAGGATGGGTTTTCTGGGGATGACGAACATCACCCTGAGTTGACCTGGGACACGATAAAGTGGTCTGTAATCACCACATTCTGACCTGGGACACGATAAAGTGGTCTGTAATCACCACATTCTGACGAACATCACCCTGAGTTGACCTGGGACACGATAAAGTGGTCTGTAATCACCACATTCTGACGAACATCACCCTGAGTTGACCTGGGTCACGATAAAGTGGTCTGTAATCACCACATTCTGACGAACATCACCCTGAGTTGACCTGGGACACGATAAAGTGGTCTGTAATCACCACATTCTGACGAACATCACCCTGAGTTGACCTGGGACACGATAAAGTGGTCTGTAATCACCACATTCTGACGAACATCACCCTGAGTTGACCTGGGTCACGATAAAGTGGTCTGTAATCACCACATTCTGACGAACATCACCCTGAGTTGACCTGGGACACGATAAAGTGGTCTGTAATCACCACATTCTGACGAACATCACCCTGAGTTGACCTGGGACACGATAAAGTGGTCTGTAATCACCACATTCTGACGAACATCACCCTGAGTTGACCTGGGTCACGATAAAGTGGTCTGTAATCACCACATTCTGACGAACATCACCCTGAGTTGACCTGGGACACGATAAAGTGGTCTGTAATCACCACATTCTGACGAACATCACCCTGAGTTGACCTGGGACACGATAAAGTGGTCTGTAATCACCACATTCTGACGAACATCACCCTGAGTTGACCTGGGTCACGATAAAGTGGTCTGTAATCACCACATTCTGACGAACATCACCCTGAGTTGACCTGGGACACGATAAAGTGGTCTGTAATCACCACATTCTGACGAACATCACCCTGAGTTGACCTGGGACACGATAAAGTGGTCTGTAATCACCACATTCTGACGAACATCACCCTGAGTTGACCTGGGTCACGATAAAGTGGTCTGTAATCACCACATTCTGACGAACATCACCCTGAGCTGACCTGGGTCACGATAAAGTGGTCTGTAATCACCACATTCTGACGAACATCACCCTGAGTTGACCTGGGACACGATAAAGTGGTCTGTAATCACCACATTCTGACGAACATCACCCTGAGTTGACCTGGGTCACGATAAAGTGGTCTGTAATCACCACATTCTGACGAACATCACCCTGAGCTGACCTGGGTCACGATAAAGTGGTCTGTAATCACCACATTCTGACGAACATCACCCTGAGTTGACCTGGGACACGATAAAGTGGTCTGTAATCACCACATTCTGACGAACATCACCCTGAGTTGACCTGGGACACGATAAAGTGGTCTGTAATCACCACATTCTGACGAACATCACCCTGAGTTGACCTGGGACACGATAAAGTGGTCTGTAATCACCACATTCTGACGAACATCACCCTGAGTTGACCTGGGACACGATAAAGTGGTCTGTAATCACCACATTCTGACGAACATCACCCTGAGTTGACCTGCAGATCAACGACAAAAGAGAAAACGTCTCCTGAGCTCTTAGACCTACTAAAACCAAATAGGCCTGTTGTCCTCTAATCAGGGCCTGATTTAGACCTGGGACACCAGGTGGGCGATTTCCCCTCTAATCAGGGACTGATTTAGACCTGGGACACCAGGTGGGTGATTTCCCCTCCAATCAGGGCCTGATTTAGACCTGGAACACCAGGTGGGTGATTCCCCCTCTAATCAGGGCCTGATTTAGACCTGGGACACCAGGTGGGTGATTCCCCTCTAATCAGGGACTGATTTAGACCTGGGACACCAGGTGGGTGATTCCCCCTCTAATCAGGGCCTGATTTAGACCTGGGACACCAGGTGGGTGATTCCCCTCTAATCAGGGACTGATTTAGACCTGGGACACCAGGTGGGTGATTCCCCTCTAATCAGGGACTGATTTAGACCTGGGACACCAGGTTGGGTGATTCCCCTCTAATCAGGGACTGATTTAGACATGGGACATCAGGTGGGTGATTCCCCTCTAATCAGGGACTGATTTAGACATGGGACATCAGGTGGGTGATTCCCCTCTAATCAGGGACTGGTTTAGACCTGGGACACCAGGTGGGTGATTCCCCTCTAATCAGGGACTGATTTAGACCTGGGACACCAGGTGGGTGATTCCCCTCTAATCAGGGACTGATTTAGACCTGGGACACCAGGTGGGTGATTCAACTCTAATCAGGGACTGGTTTAGACCTGGGACACCAGGTGGGTGATTCCCCTCTAATCAGGGACTGATTTAGACCTGGGACACCAGGTGGGTGATTCCCCTCTAATCAGGGACTGATTTAGACCTGGGACACCAGGTGGGTGATTCCCCTCTAATCAGGGACTGATTTAGACCTGGGACACGAGGTGGGTGATTCCCCATGACACTGAACACCTAACCGTACTGACTGGGGCTTGTTACTGGACACCTAACAGTACTGACTAGGGCTTGTTACTGGACACCTAACAGTACTGACTGGGGCTTGTTACTGGACACCTAACAGTACTGACTGGGGCTTGTTACTGGACACCTAACAGTACTGACTGGGGCTTGTTACTGGACACCTAACAGT
>NW_024058459.1:0-17500 GCF_016432855.1 Salvelinus namaycush | reverse complement strand
GTGACTCCTTGCTGTCCCCAGTCCGCCTGGCCTTGCTGCTATTCCAGTTTCAGCTGTTCTGCCTGCGGTTATGGAACCGCCACCTGTCCCAGACCTGTTGTTTTTCAACTCTTAATGATCAGCTATGAAAAGCCAACTGAAAATTATTCATGATTATTATTTGACCATGCTTGTCACTTATGAACATTTTTGAACATCTTGGCATAGTTCTGTTATAATCTCCACCCGGCACAGCCAGAAGAGGACTGGCCACCCCTCATAGCCTGGTTCCTCTCTAGGTTTCTTCCTAGGTTTTGGCCTTTCTAGGGAGTTTTTCCTAGCCACCGTGCTTCTACACCTGCATTACTAGCTGTTTGGGGTTTTAGGCTGGGTTTCTGTACAGCACTTCGAGATATTAGCTGATGTACGAAGGGCTATATAAAATAAAATTGATTGATTGATTGTTCCTACCAAACAACTTCCTGTAGGCCCTCTCCTAGCCAATCAAGAGAGACTGGTCCAACCAAACAACTTCCCTGTAGGCCCTCTACTAGCCAATCAAGAGAGACTGGTCCAACCAAACAACTTCCTGTAGGCCCTCTACTAGCCAATCAAGAGAGACTGTCAGATTAGATTAGATTAAATTAAGGTGCATTTTTATCAAAGTCAGATTAGGATAAAGGCCAAGGACTAAATCAAGTGTATTTTTACCAAAGTCAGATTAGGATAAAGGCCAAGGATTAAATTAAGGTGCATTTTTATCAAAGTCAGATTAGGATAAAGGCCAAGGACTAAATCAAGTGTATTTTTACCTGGAGTTTTTCCTTATTTTAGGCTAATACTTTCACCACTTTTAGTCTTGAAATCTTTGGTTGTTTACTACATAACTCACTCTGTTTAGCACATGGCCTCACATAAAGAATCCTTAAAGAGATGGGTGGGGCTAATGCTTAAAAGGGTGTGAACGATGCTGAATGGGCGTAGACAAAGAAGAGCTCTCCAGTAGGTTTACCAAAATATTCAAGGGCCATTTTCTCAAAAGTGAGGTTACAAGTTTACCAAAGCAGAATTACTTTCCCCCATTGTTCCTCAACTGTAGTGTTGATCTACCATTTTATAGCTCTGAGTCTCTACTTTAATCCAATGTAAAAAAAAAACATAATTAAAATAAATTAAAATGTTGCTACATAAGACCTAATCGAGGTGGTCGGTCACATATTTTGGAATGGACCAAACAGAAGAGCCAGTGACCCTGTCGTTCTCATCATGTACTACACGGTACATGGTAATATACAGGAAACATACGTAGAAACATCACATTGGACGTATCACACCAACACAGGTCATATGGCTGCCCACTTCCTGGTCTAGACTGAACAACAGAGCTGGTGCCTATTCAACGGGCCAGTAATATTGTGGAAACTAGTTGATTATTTTAGGTCAAAAACACTGACGGACAAACAGACAACAGGACCTGAGGTGGAGCTCTGAGAAGGTGCTACTGACAGGCTGCAGACTGCTAGGGTGGTTTGTATACACCGGGACGCCCCGGCTGACTGTTTACCAACTGTTTACGGACTGTTTACGGACTGTTTACCCACGCTATACCAACTCCATTTTAACGAGGGAATGTACTGTAGTAGATGTGAATAAACAAAAGACGAGTGCGATATGGGGAAAGGCATTAGTTGAGATTAAAACGCCAGTCGACCTTTTCACCGCTGTGCTTTCGGCGTCTTTTAAAGAGCTCGGGAAAAAAAGATCCCTAATGGATTATTTAGTGGTAGAAAACGTCATAGGAGCATTTTCCTATCAAAACACTCAACGGGGGGAAAATACACATGCTAGTATTTACAGTGAGAACACGACTAAGAGGAAAGCAGGGTCCGTCTCATCTCCTGGTGGGGAAGACATGTCCAAGGCACTCAACTAATGAAAACACGACACATGCTTATTTCTAATGCTGCTTGTTGCAATCTTTTGGCAGAGCCTTGTTCAACCGTAATGTGTCTTAGAGGAGCTGAAGTCTCAATACTGTCGGTAAATACTGTAGGTAAATACTGGAGAAACAAATACTGTACGGTAGAAACCTAAATACTGTAGGTAAATACTGGAGAAATTCTAATTACTGTAGGTAAATACTGGAGAAATTCTAATTACTGTAGGTAAATACGGTAGGTAAATACGGTAGAAACCTAAATACTGTAGGTGAATACTGTGAAAACATAAATACAGTAGGTAAATATGGTAGGTAAATACTGTAGGTGAATACTGTAGAAATTATAATTACTGTAGGTAAATACCGTAGGTGAATACTGTAGAAACCTAAATACAGTAGGTAAATACTGTAGAAACCTAAATACAGTAGGTAAATACGGTAGGTAAATACTGTAGAAACCTAAATACAGTAGGTAAATACTGTAGAAACCTAAATACAGTAGGTAAATACGGTAGGTAAATACTGTAGAAACCTAAATACTGTAGGTGAATACTGTGAAAACCTAAATACTGTAGGTAAATACTGTAGAAACCTAAATACTGTAGAAACCTAAATACGGTAGGTAAATACGGTAGGTAAATACTGTAGAAACCTAAATACAGTAGAAACCTAAATATGGTAGGTGAATACTGTAGATACCTAAATACGGTAGGTAAATACTGTAGAAACCTAAATACAGTAGGTAAATATGGTAGGTAAATACTGTAGAAACCTAAATACGGTAGGTAAATACTGTAGAAACCTAAATACTGTAGAAACCTAAATACAGTAGGTAAATATGGTAGGTAAATACTGTAGAAACCTAAATACTGTAGAAACCTAAATACAGTAGCTAAATACTGTAGAAACCTAAATACGGTAGGTAAATACTGTAGAAACCTAAATACAGTAGGTAAATACTGTAGAAACCTAAATACTGTAGAAACCTAAATACGGTAGGTAAATACGGTAGGTAAATACTGTAGAAACCTAAATACAGTAGAAACCTAAATATGGTAGGTAAATACTGTAGAAACCTAAATACGGTAGGTAAATACTGTAGAAACCTAAATACAGTAGGTAAATATGGTAGGTAAATACTGTAGAAACCTAAATACGGTAGGTAAATACATTAGGTAAATACGGTAGGTAAATACTGTAGATACCTATCCACAAATCATCCCACAGTAGGGCTGGTGGTCTAGGATCTGTCCATGTAGTCTTATTCATTAGGATCTAGGATCAGGTCCCATCTGTCCATGTAGTCTTATTCATTAGGATCTAGGATCAGGTCCCATCTGTCCGTGTAGTCTTATTCCTCTCCTCCCCTCCCTTTCTCCTCTCATCCCCTCTTCCTCTCCTCCCTTCCTCCCCTCCTCCCCTCCTTTCCTCCTCTCCTCCCTCAGAGTTTCCAGCTGAGAAACCCCAAGACCCCATGCTAGAGGGAATGGGAGGAGTATGTTTCTCTGCACCGGCATCTCATCCAATGAAAGGATGGCAAATGACTGTTTTCAATGAGGGGGGTCCCAGTAAGTGGAAAAGTAGCATGAAGCAGCTTCTGGGCCCAGATACAATATAAACAGACACACGGCAACAGACACATGGCAACATGGACAACAACCAGAGGAAAACACAGTGGTGGTATAACATCCACAACACAGGATCACTCAGGTGGCGGGCCGAGACCCAGAGAGACAGAGACCCAGAGAGACAGAGACCAGAGACCCAGAGAGACAGAGACCCAGAGAGACAGAGACCAGAGACCCAGAGAGACAGAGACCCAGAGAGACAGAGACCCCGAGAGACAGAGACCAGAGAGAGAGACCCAGAGAGAGACAGAGACCCAGAGAGAGACAGAGACCCAGAGAGAGACAGAGACCCAGAGAGAGACAGAGACCCAGAGAGAGACAGAGACCCAGAGAGAGACAGAGACCCAGAGAGAGACAGAGACCCAGAGAGACAGAGACCCCGAGAGACAGAGACCCCGAGAGACAGAGACCAGAGACCCAGAGAGACAGAGACCCAGAGAGACAAAGACCCAGAGAGACAGAGACCAGAGAGAGAGACCCAGAGAGAGACAGAGACCCAGAGAGAGACAGAGAGAGAGAGACCCAGAGAGAGAGACCCAGAGAGAGACAGAGACCCAGAGAGAGACAGAGACCAGAGAGACAGAGACCCAGAGAGACAGAGACCCCGAGAGACAGAGACCCAGAGAGACAGAGACCCCGAGAGACAGAGACCAGAGACCCAGAGAGACAGAGACCCAGAGAGACAGAGACCCAGAGAGACAAAGACCCAGAGAGACAGAGACCAGAGAGAGAGACCCAGAGAGAGACAGAGACCAGAGAGACAGAGACCCAGAGAGACAGAGACCCAGAGAGACAGAGACCCAGAGAGACAGAGACCCAGAGAGACAGAGACCCAGAGAGACAGAGACCCAGAGAGACAGAGACCCAGAGAGACAGAGACCCCGAGAGACAGAGACCAGAGACCCAGAGAGACAGAGACCCAGAGAAACAGAGACCAGAGAGAGAGACCCAGAGAGAGACAGAGACCCAGAGAGAGACAGAGACCCAGAGAGAGACAGAGACCCAGAGAGACAGAGACCCAGAGACCAGAGAGAGAGACCCAGAGAGAGAGACCCAGAGAGAGAGAGACAGAGACCCAGAGAGACAGAGACCTAGAGACCCCGAGAGAGACAGAGACCCAGAGATAGAGACCCAGAGATAGAGAGAAAGACCCAGAGAGACAGAGACCCAGAGAGACAGAGACCCAGAGAGACAGAGACCCCGAGAGAGACAGAGACCCAGAGAGACAGAGACAGAGACCACGAGAGACAGAGACCCAGAGAGACAGAGACCCCGAGAGAGACAGAGACCCAGAGAGACAGAGACAGAGACCACGAGAGACAGAGACCCCGAGAGACAGACACAGCACTGTGTGTACCTACCTGGGAAACCCCTCAGGTAACAGAGAAAGAGACAGAGACGGAGACAGAGATGGAGACAGAGATGGAGACGGAGACGGAGATGGAGATGGAGACAGAGACGGAGACAGAGATGGAGACAGAGATGGAGACGGAGATGGAGACAGAGATGGAGACGGAGATGGAGACAGAGATGGAGACAGAGATGGAGACAGAGATGGAGACAGAGATGGAGACAGAGATGGAGACAGAGATGGAGACGGAGATGGAGACAGAGATGGAGACAGAGATGGAGACAGAGACAGAGACGGAGACAGAGATGGAGACAGAGATGGAGACAGAGATGGAGACGGAGACAGAGACGGAGACGGAGACGGAGACAGAGACGGAGACGGAGATGGAGACGGAGATGGAGACGGAGATGGAGACAGAGACAGAGATGGAGACGGAGACAGAGATGGAGACAGAGACGGAGACAGAGACGGAGACAGAGATGGAGACAGAGATGGAGACAGAGATGGAGACAGAGATGGAGACAGAGATGGAGACAGAGATGGAGACAGTGACGGGGAGACAGAGATGGAGACAGAGATGGAGACGGAGATGGAGACAGAGATGGAGACGGAGACAGAGATGGAGACGGAAATGGAGACGGAGACAGAGACGGAGACAGAGATGGAGACAGAGACGGAGACAGTGACGGGGAGACAGAGATGGAGACGGAGACATAGATGGAGACGGAGATGGAGACAGAGACGGAGACAGAGACGGAGACAGGGACAGGGACGGAGACGGAGACGGAGACGGAGACGGAGACGGAGACGGAGACGGAGACGGAGACAGAGATGGAGACAGAGATGGAGACAGAGACGGAGACAGAGATGGAGACAGAGATGGAGACAGAGATGGAGACAGAGATGGAGACAGAGATGGAGACAGTGACGGGGAGACAGAGATGGAGACAGAGATGGAGACAGAGATGGAGACGGAGATGGAGACGGAGACAGAGATGGAGACGGAAATGGAGACGGAGACAGAGACGGAGACAGAGATGGAGACAGAGATGGAGACAGTGACGGGGAGACAGAGATGGAGACGGAGACATAGATGGAGACGGAGATGGAGACAGAGATGGAGACAGTGACGGGGAGACAGAGATGGAGACAGAGATGGAGACGGAGATGGAGACGGAGATGGAGACAGAGATGGAGACGGAGATGGAGACGGAGATGGAGACGGAGATGGAGACAGAGACGGAGACGGAGACGGAGACGGAGACGGAGACGGAGACAGAGACAGAGACAGAGAAGGAGACAGAGACAGAGACAGAGAAGGAGACAGAGAAGGAGACAGAGACAGAGACAGAGACAGAGACAGAGACAGAGACAGAGACAGAGACAGAGACAGAGACAGAGACGGAGACGGAGACGGAGACGGAGACAGAGACAGAGACGGAGACGGAGACGGAGACGGAGACGGAGACAGAGACGGAGACAGAGACGGAGACGGAGACAGAGACGGAGACGGAGACAGAGATGGAGACAGAGATGGAGACAGAGACGGAGACAGAGATGGAGACAGAGATGGAGACAGAGATGGAGACAGAGATGGAGACAGAGACGGAGACAGAGACGGAGACAGAGATGGAGACAGAGATGAAGACAGAGATGAAGACAGAGATGAAGACTGTTCCTACCTGTGACAGTCTTGGTCTTGACCGGGCTGCTGGCGTAGTCTGAGGCCTGATTGGATGGCTGCTTGGCAAATGGCAAGCTCCCCACAGACACCTCGTCCTCCCTCCGCTTGGACATGGACATGGGAACCGTCACCGCGGCCTGCAATCACACCACACCACCACGACGTCACACGGTGACTCAGCCACCAAAGAGACTTGACTAGAACCAAGCTAAGATACACTTATCATCAGTGTATTTATTTAAATGATTTCAGTGGTCGGGCATAATGCCATAGTGACGCGTCCAGTAACAGCTGCTTGTTAGATTTACCTAAAAGCAACATTTCTCCAGCCTGCTCCATCAGCCCTGACCATGTAGTCTGAGTCAGACAGGACTGCTTCTCAGAGAGGGTACAACACATTACACTACATGACCAAGCCTGCTCCATCAGCCCTGACCATGTAGTCTGAGTCAGACAGGGCTGCTTCTCAGAGTACAACACATTACACTACATGACCAAGCCTGCTCCATCAGCCCTGACCATGTAGTCTGAGTCAGACAGGGCTGCTTCTCAGAGTACAACACATTACACTACATGACCAAGCCTGCTCCATCAGCCCTGACCATGTAGTCTGAGTCAGACAGGACTGCTTCTCAGAGTACAACACATTACACTACATGACCAAGCCTGCTCCATCAGCCCTGACCATGTAGTCTGAGTCAGACAGGGCTGCTTCTCAGAGTACAACACATTACACTACATGACCAAGCCTGCTCCATCAGCCCTGACCATGTAGTCTGAGTCAGACAGGGCTGCTTCTCAGAGAGGGTACAAAACATTACACTACATGACCAACAGGATGTGGACACCTGCTAGTCCAACATCTTATTCCAAAATCATGGGTGTTAATATGGTTTCCCCCCTTTTGCTGCCATAACAGCCTCCACTCTTCTGGGAAGGCTTTCCACTAGATGTTGGAACATTGCTGCTGTAACAGCCTCCATTCTTCTGGGAAGGCTTTCCACTAGATGTTGGAACATTGCTGCTATAACAGCCTCCACTCTTCTGGGAAGGCTTTCCACTAAATGTTGGAACATTGCTGCTATAACAGCCTCCACTCTTCTGGGAAGGCTTTCCACTAGATGTTGGAACATTGCTGCTATAACAGCCTCCACTCTTCTGGGAAGGCTTTCCACTAGATGTTGGAACATTGCTGCTATAACAGCCTCCACTCTTCTGGGAAGGCTTTCCACTAGATGTTGGAACATTGCTGCTATAACAGCCTCCACTCTTCTGGGAAGGCTTTCCACTAGATGTTGGAACATTGCTGCTATAACAGCCTCCACTCTTCTGGGAAGGCTTTCCACTAGATGTTGGAACATTGCTGCTATAACAGCCTCCACTCTTCTGGGAAGGCTTTCCACTAGATGTTGGAACATTGCTGCTATAACAGCCTCCAGTCTTCTGGGAAGGCTTTCCACTAGATGTTGGAACATTGCTGCTATAACAGCCTCCACTCTTCTGGGAAGGCTTTCCACTAGATGTTGGAACATTGCTGCTATAACAGCCTCCACTCTTCTGGGAAGGCTTTCCACTAGATGTTGGAACATTGCTGCTATAACAGCCTCCACTCTTCTGGGAAGGCTTTCCACTAGATGTTGGAACATTGCTGCTATAACAGCCTCCACTCTTCTGGGAAGGCTTTCCACTAGATGTTGGAACATTGCTGCTATAACAGCCTCCACTCTTCTGGGAAGGCTTTCCACTAGATGTTGGAACATTGCTGCTATAACAGCCTCCACTCTTCTGGGAAGGCTTTCCACTAGATGTTGGAACATTGCTGCTATAACAGCCTCCACTCTTCTGGGAAGGCTTTCCACTAGATGTTGGAACATTGCTGCTATAACAGCCTCCACTCTTCTGGGAAGGCTTTCCACTAGATGTTGGAACATTGCTGCTATAACAGCCTCCACTCTTCTGGGAAGGCTTTCCACTAGATGTTGGAACATTGCTGCTATAACAGCCTCCACTCTTCTGGGAAGGCTTTCCACTAGATGTTGGAACATTGCTGCTATAACAGCCTCCACTCTTCTGGGAAGGCTTTCCACTAGATGTTGGAACATTGCTGCTATAACAGCCTCCACTCTTCTGGGAAGGCTTTCCACTAGATGTTGGAACATTGCTGCTATAACAGCCTCCACTCTTCTGGGAAGGCTTTCCACTAGATGTTGGAACATTGCTGCTATAACAGCCTCCACTCTTCTGGGAAGGCTTTCCACTAGATGTTGGAACATTGCTGCGGGGACTTGCTTCCATTCAGCCACAAGAGCATTAGTGAGGTCGGGAACTGATGTTGGGCGATTAGGCCTGGCTCGCAGTCGGCGTTCCAATTCATCCCAAAGGTGTCGATGGGGTTGAGGTCAGGGCTCTGTGCAGGCCAGTCAAGTTCTTCCACATCGATCACAACAAACCATGTATGTATGGACAGCGCTTTGTGCACGGGGGCATTGTCATGCTGAAACAGGAAAGGGCCTTCCCCAAACTGTTGCCACAAAGTTGGAAGCACAGAATCGTCTAGAATGTCATTGTATGCTGTAGTGTTAAGATTTCCCTTCACTGGAACTAAGGGGCCCGAACCATGAAAAACAGCCCCAGACCATTATTCCTCCTCCACCAAACTTTACAGTTGGCACTATGCATTGGGCCAGGTAGCGTTCTCCTGGCATCCGCCAAACCCAGATTCGTCCGTCGACTGCCAGATGGTGAAGCGTGATTCATCACTCCAGAGAACGCGTTTCCACTGCTCCAGAGTCCAATGGCGGCGAGCTTTACACCAGTCCAGCCGACGCTTGGCATTGTGCATGGTGATCTTAGGCTTGTGTGCGGCTGCTCAGCCATGGAAACCCATTTCATGAACAGTTGTCGTGCTGACGTTGCTTCCAGAGGCAGTTATGAACTCAGTACTGAGTGTTGCAACCGAGGACAGACAATTTTTTTCGTGCTACACGATTCAGCACTCGGCAGCCCCGTTTTCTGAGCTTGTGTGGCCTACCACTTCGCGGCTGAGCCGTTGTTGCTCCTGGACGTTTCTACTTCACAATAACAGCACTTACAGTTGACCGGGGGCCAGCTGTAGCAGGGCAGAAATGTTATGAACTGACTTGTTGGAAAGGTGGCATCCTATGACGATACCATGTTGAAATTCACTGAGCTCTTCAGTAAGGCACATTCTACTGCCAATGTTTGTTTATGGAGATTGCATGGCTGTGTGCTTGATTTTATACACCTGTCAGCAATGGGTGTGGCTGAAATAGCCGAATCCACTAATGTAATGTAATGTGTCCACATACTTTTGTATTGACAGTGTAGGTCGTCTCTGGTTGTCAGAGACAACAGGACATGACTGCCTGTCATGGACATTAACTTCAGGCAGCTTCAATAATTAAAAGAGGAAGGTTAACCTGAGAAACACAAGGGCCTGGAGGGCAGTGGAGAGGAGGAGAGGGGAGGAGAGGAGAGGAGAGAGGAGAGAGGAGAGAGGAGAGGAGAGGGGAGGAGAGAGGAGAGGAGAGGAGAGGGGAGAGGAGGAGAGAGGAGAGAGGAGAGGAGAGGGGAGGAGAGGAGGAGAGAGGAGAGGAGAGGAGAGGAGAGGGGAGGAGAGAGGAGAGAGGTGAGAGGAGAGGGGAGGAGAGGAGAGGAGAGAGGAGGAGAGGAGAAAGGAGGAGAGAGGAGAGAGGAGAGGAGAGGGGAGGAGAGAGGAGGAGAGAGGAGAGAGGAGGAGAGAGGAGAGAGGAGAGGAGAGGAGAGGAGAGAGGAGGAGAGAGGAGAGGAGGAGAGGAGAGGGGAGGAGAGGAGGAGAGGAGGAGAGGAGAGAGGAGAGGAGGAGAGAGGAGAGGAGGAGAGAGGAGAGAGGAGAGAGGAGAGAGGAGAGGAGGATAAATGGAAGAGGAGAGGGGAGGAGGGGAGAGAAGGGATGAGAGAGGAGGAGAGGGGAGTGGAGAGGGGAGGGAGGGGAGAGGGGAGAGGAGAGGGGGGTGGAGAGGGGAGGGGAGGGCAGGGAAGGGAGAGAAGGGGAGGGGATGGTAGGAGAGAAGGGGAGGGGAAGGGAGAGAAGGGGAGGGGAAGGGAGAGAAGGGGAGGGGAAGGGAGAGAAGGGGAGGGGAAGGGAGGGAAGGGAAGGGAGAGAAGGGGAGGGGAAGGGAGGGAAGGGAAGGGAGAGAAGGGGAGGGGATGGTAGGAGAGAAGGGGAGGGGATGGTAGGAGAGAGCAGAATGCTGGGCTGGCTACAAGGCTGCAGGCAAAGAGGCTCCAACAGGGCCGTGGGCTCCAAGAGCAACACAGGGGATGAGGTGGGGGCTGAAGGCTCGGGGCCAGGGGTCGGTGACGGGGGAATGTTTGTGTAGAGCGGCCTCACACGGAGCTGGCAGACTGCAGCTCACGGCCGTTCTGCTCGGCCCTGGCCCTGTGTGTGGGGGGGGAAACACCACTGGCACCCGACAGCAGCAGCAGCTAGCTACAGTATGACATCTGGCAGGGGCCCACACACACACACACACACACACACACACACACACACACACACACACACACACACACACACACACACACACACACACACACACACACACACACACACACACACACACACACACACACACACACACACACACACACACAGATCACTTGATGTGATATAACTGACAAATATTGTTGAGATGCTAATATTAATTTCTACTTTTCCACTGAGTGGATCATATCTGTGTTTATATAAAGTGTTATGTTCCTCCTGAAACTAAGAACCTGGATATACATCACCTCCTGGATATATATCTCACCTCCTGGATATATATCTCACCTCCTGGATATATATCTCACCTCCTGGATATATATATATCACCTCCTGGATATATATCTCACCTCCTGGATATATATCTCACCTCCTGGATATATATCTCACCTCCTGGATATATATCTCACCTCCTGGATATATATATATCACCTCCTGGATATATATATATCACCTCCTGGATATATATATATCACCTCCTGGATATATATCACCTCCTGGATATATATCACCTCCTGGATATATATCACCTCCTGGATATATATCACCTCCTGGATATATATCACCTCCTGGATATATATCACCTCCTGGATATATCACCTCCTGGATATATCACCTCCTGGATATATCACCTCCTGGACACATATCACCTCCTGGATACATATCACCTCCTGGATACATATCACCTCCTGGATACATATCACCTCCTGGATACTTATCACCTCCTGGATACTTATCACCTCCTGGATACTTATCACCTCCTGGATACTTATCACCTCCTGGATACTTATCACCTCCTGGATACTTATCACCTCCTGGATACTTATCACCTCCTGGATACATATCACCTCCTGAATATATATGCGTCTGTAACGCTCCTGTCTGTAACGCTCCTGTCTCCAACGCTCCTGTCTGTAACGCTCCTGTCTGTAACGCTCCTGTCTGTAACGCTCCTGTCTCCAACGCTCCTGTCTCCAACGCTCCTGTCTCCAACGCTCCTGTCTCCAACGCTCCTGTCTGTAACGCTCCTGTCTGTAACGCTCCTGTCTCCAACGCTCCTGTCTCCAACGCTCCTGTCTCCAACGCTCCTGTCTGTAACGCTCCTGTCTCCAACGCTCCTGTCTCCAACGCTCCTGTCTCCAACGCTCCTGTCTCCAACGCTCCTGTCTCCAACGCTCCTGTCTCCAACGCTCCTGTCTCCAACGCTCCTGTCTCCAACGCTCCTGTCTCCAACGCTCCTGTCTCCAACGCTCCTGTCTGCAACGCTCCTGTCTGCAACGCTCCTGTCTCCAACGCTCCTGTCTGTAACGCTCCTGTCTCCAACGCTCCTGTCTCCAACGCTCCTGTCTCCAACGCTCCTGTCTGTAACGCTCCTGTCTCCAACGCTCCTGTCTCCAACGCTCCTGTCTCCAACGCTCCTGTCTGTAACGCTCCTGTCTGTAACGCTCCTGTCTGTAACGCTCCTGTCTGTAACGCTCCTGTCTGTAACGCTCCTGTCTCCAACGCTCCTGTCTCCAACGCTCCTGTCTCCAACGCTCCTGTCTCCAACGCTCCTGTCTGTAACGCTCCTGTCTGTAACGCTCCTGTCTCCAACGCTGCTGTCTCCAACGCTCCTGTCTCCAACGCTCCTGTCTCCAACGCTCCTGTCTCCAACGCTCCTGTCTGTAACGCTCCTGTCTGTAACGCTCCTGTCTGTAACGCTCCTGTCTCCAACGCTCCTGTCTCCAACGCTCCTGTCTGTAACGCTCCTGTCTGTAACGCTCCTGTCTCCAACGCTCCTGTCTGTAACGCTCCTGTCTCCAACGCTCCTGTCTCCAACGCTCCTGTCTGTAACGCTCCTGTCTGTAACGCTCCTGTCTAACGCTCCTGTCTAACGCTCCTGTCTCCAACGCTCCTGTCTCCAACGCTCCTGTCTGTAACGCTCCTGTCTCCAACGCTCCTGTCTCCAACGCTCCTGTCTGTAACGCTCCTGTCTCCAACGCTCCTGTCTCCAACGCTCCTGTCTCCAACGCTGTCTGTAACGCTCCTGTCTGTAACGCTCCTGTCTGTAACGCTCCTGTCTGTAACGCTCCTGTCTGTAACGCTCCTGTCTGTAACGCTCCTGTCTGTAACGCTCCTGTCTGTAACGCTCCTGTCTCCAACGCTCCTGTCTCCAACGCTCCTGTCTCCAACGCTCCTGTCTCCAACGCTCCTGTCTCCAACGCTCCTGTCTCCAACGCTCCTGTCTCCAACGCTCCTGTCTCCAACGCTCCTGTCTCCAACGCTCCTGTCTCCAACGCTCCTGTCTGTAACGCTCCTGTCTGTAACGCTCCTGTCTGTAACGCTCCTGTCTGTAACGCTCCTGTCTGTAACGCTCCTGTCTGTAACGCTCCTGTCTCCAACGCTCCTGTCTCCAACGCTCCTGTCTCCAACGCTCCTGTCTGCAACGCTCCTGTCTGCAACGCTCCTGTCTGTAACGCTCCTGTCTCCAACGCTCCTGTCTCCAACGCTCCTGTCTCCAACGCTCCTGTCTCCAACGCTCCTGTCTGTAACGCTCCTGTCTGTAACGCTCCTGTCTGTAACGCTCCTGTCTGTAACGCTCCTGTCTCCAACGCTCCTGTCTGTAACGCTCCTGTCTCCAACGCTCCTGTCTCCAACGCTCCTGTCTCCAACGCTCCTGTCTCCAACGCTCCTGTCTCCAACGCTCCTGTCTGTAACGCTCCTGTCTCCAACGCTCCTGTCTCCAACGCTCCTGTCTGTAACGCTCCTGTCTCCAACGCTCCTGTCTCCAACGCTCCTGTCTGTAACGCTCCTGTCTCCAACGCTCCTGTCTCCAACGCTCCTGTCTCCAACGCTCCTGTCTGTAACGCTCCTGTCTCCAACGCTCCTGTCTCCAACGCTCCTGTCTGTAACGCTCCTGTCTGTAACGCTCCTGTCTGTAACGCTCCTGTCTCCAACGCTCCTGTCTGTAACGCTCCTGTCTCCAACGCTCCTGTCTAACGCTCCTGTCTGTAACGCTCCTGTCTCCAACGCTCCTGTCTGTAACGCTCCTGTCTCCAACGCTCCTGTCTGTAACGCTCCTGTCTCCAACGCTCCTGTCTCCAACGCTCCTGTCTCCAACGCTCCTGTCTCCAACGCTCCTGTCTCCAACGCTCCTGTCTCCAACGCTCCTGTCTCCAACGCTCCTGTCTCCAACGCTCCTGTCTGCAACGCTCCTGTCTGTAACGCTCCTGTCTCCAACGCTCCTGTCTCCAACGCTCCTGTCTCCAACGCTCCTGTCTGTAACGCTCCTGTCTGTAACGCTCCTGTCTCCAACGCTCCTGTCTGTAACGCTCCTGTCTGTAACGCTCCTGTCTCCAACGCTCCTGTCTCCAACGCTCCTGTCTGTAACGCTCCTGTCTGTAACGCTCCTGTCTCCAACGCTCCTGTCTGTAACGCTCCTGTCTCCAACGCTCCTGTCTCCAACGCTCCTGTCTCCAACGCTCCTGTCTCCAACGCTCCTGTCTCCAACGCTCCTGTCTCCAACGCTCCTGTCTCCAACGCTCCTGTCTCCAACGCTCCTGTCTGTAACGCTCCTGTCTCCAACGCTCCTGTCTGTAACGCTCCTGTCTCCAACGCTCCTGTCTGTAACGCTCCTGTCTGTAACGCTCCTGTCTGTAACGCTCCTGTCTCCAACGCTCCTGTCTCCAACGCTCCTGTCTCCAACGCTCCTGTCTCCAACGCTCCTGTCTGTAACGCTCCTGTCTCCAACGCTCCTGTCTCCAACGCTCCTGTCTGTAACGCTCCTGTCTCCAACGCTCCTGTCTCCAACGCTCCTGTCTCCAACGCTCCTGTCTCCAACGCTCCTGTCTCCAACGCTCCTGTCTCCAACGCTCCTGTCTCCAACGCTCCTGTCTCCAACGCTCCTGTCTCCAACGCTCCTGTCTCCAACGCTCCTGTCTGTAACGCTCCTGTCTGTAACGCTCCTGTCTGTAACGCTCCTGTCTGTAACGCTCCTGTCTGTAACGCTCCTGTCTCCAACGCTCCCTGTCTCCAACGCTCCTGTCTCCAACGCTCCTGTCTGCAACGCTCCTGTCTGTAACGCTCCTGTCTCCAACGCTCCTGTCTCCAACGCTCCTGTCTCCAACGCTCCTGTCTCCAACGCTCCTGTCTGTAACGCTCCTGTCTGTAACGCTCCTGTCTGTAACGCTCCTGTCTGTAACGCTCCTGTCTGTAACGCTCCTGTCTCCAACGCTCCTGTCTCCAACGCTCCTGTCTCCAACGCTCCTGTCTCCAACGCTCCTGTCTCCAACGCTCCTGTCTCCAACGCTCCTGTCTGTAACGCTCCTGTCTCCAACGCTCCTGTCTCCAACGCTCCTGTCTGTAACGCTCCTGTCTCCAACGCTCCTGTCTCCAACGCTCCTGTCTGTAACGCTCCTGTCTCCAACGCTCCTGTCTGTAACGCTCCTGTCTCCAACGCTCCTGTCTGTAACGCTCCTGTCTCCAACGCTCCTGTCTCCAACGCTCCTGTCTGTAACGCTCCTGTCTGTAACGCTCCTGTCTGTAACGCTCCTGTCTCCAACGCTCCTGTCTGTAACGCTCCTGTCTCCAACGCTCCTGTCTGTAACGCTCCTGTCTGTAACGCTCCTGTCTCCAACGCTCCTGTCTGTAACGCTCCTGTCTCCAACGCTCCTGTCTGTAACGCTCCTGTCTCCAACGCTCCTGTCTCCAACGCTCCTGTCTCCAACGCTCCTGTCTCCAACGCTCCTGTCTCCAACGCTCCTGTCTCCAACGCTCCTGTCTCCAACGCTCCTGTCTCCAACGCTCCTGTCTGCAACGCTCCTGTCTCCAACGCTCCTGTCTCCAACGCTCCTGTCTCCAACGCTCCTGTCTCCAACGCTCCTGTCTGCAACGCTCCTGTCTCCAACGCTCCTGTCTGTAACGCTCCTGTCTCCAACGCTCCTGTCTGTAACGCTCCTGTCTCCAACGCTCCTGTCTGTAACGCTCCTGTCTCCAACGCTCCTGTCTGTAACGCTCCTGTCTCCAACGCTCCTGTCTCCAACGCTCCTGTCTGTAACGCTCCTGTCTCCAACGCTCCTGTCTGTAACGCTCCTGTCTGTAACGCTCCTGTCTCCAACGCTCCTGTCTGTAACGCTCCTGTCTGTAACGCTCCTGTCTGTAACGCTCCTGTCTGTAACGCTCCTGTCTCCAACGCTCCTGTCTCCAACGCTCCTGTCTGTAACGCTCCTGTCTCCAACGCTCCTGTCTGTAACGCTCCTGTCTCCAACGCTCCTGTCTCCAACGCTCCTGTCTCCAACGCTCCTGTCTGTAACGCTCCTGTCTCCAACGCTCCTGTCTCCAACGCTCCTGTCTCCAACGCTCCTGTCTGTAACGCTCCTGTCTGTAACGCTCCTGTCTGTAACGCTCCTGTCTCCAACGCTCCTGTCTCCAACGCTCCTGTCTCCAACGCTCCTGTCTCCAACGCTCCTGTCTCCAACGCTCCTGTCTGTAACGCTCCTGTCTCCAACGCTCCTGTCTCCAACGCTCCTGTCTCCAACGCTCCTGTCTCCAACGCTCCTGTCTCCAACGCTCCTGTCTGTAACGCTCCTGTCTCCAACGCTCCTGTCTCCCACGCTCCTGTCTCCAACGCTCCTGTCTCCAACGCTCCTGTCTCCAACGCTCCTGTCTGTAACGCTCCTGTCTCCAACGCTTCCTGTCTGTAACGCTCCTGTCTGAACGCTCCTGTCTCCAACGCTCCTGTCTCCAACGCTCCTGTCTCCAACGCTCCTGTCTCCAACGCTCCTGTCTCCAACGCTCCTGTCTCCCAACGCTCCTGTCTCCAACGCTCCTGTCTCCAACGCTCCTGTCTCCAACGCTCCTGTCTGCAACGCTCCTGTCTCCAACGCTCCTGTCTCCAACGCTCCTGTCTCCACACGCTCCTGTCTCCAACCGCTCCTGTCTGCAACCGCTCCTGTCTCCAACGCTCCTGTCTGTAACGGCTCCTGTCTCCAACGCTCCTGTCTTAACGCTCCTGTCTCCAACGCTCCTGTCTGTAACGCTCCTGTCTCCAACGCTCCTGTCTGTAACGCTCCTGTCTCCAACGCTCCTGTCTGTAACGCTCCTGTCTCCAACGCTCCTGTCTCCAACGCTCCTGTCTGTAACGCTCCTGTCTGTAACGCTCCTGTCTGTAACGCTCCTGTCTCCAACGCTCCTGTCTGTAACGCTCCTGTCTCCAACGCTCCTGTCTGTAACGCTCCTGTCTGTAACGCTCCTGTCTCCAACGCTCCTGTCTGTAACGCTCCTGTCTGTAACGCTCCTGTCTGTAACGCTCCTGTCTGTAACGCTCCTGTCTCCAACGCTCCTGTCTGTAACGCTCCTGTCTGTAACGCTCCTGTCTCCAACGCTCCTGTCTCAA
>NW_024058458.1:45000-54626 GCF_016432855.1 Salvelinus namaycush | reverse complement strand
CAACAACCAACCTGCTTGCTACACTAATAGGTCTTGCACTGGCATGCTCCAGCATGACAGGAACAGTCAACCCTGCGAAACATAAAACCTGATTCCTTGCCTGGTTGATAATATTGATAATATTATCTGGCTATTCAGAATCACAACAACACAGACTTTTGCTTTGTAACTGGCTATACTTATTTCCCCACTTACCATAATGATACCCAAGTTTCAATTATACTTACCACAACCAATGTTTGACCATTCTTGAAACACACGGTAAATCTGTTGAGCGTGAAAAACCCAGCAGTGTTGCAGTTCTTGCCACAAATCGGTGGGCCTGGCACCTACTACCATACCCTTCTTTAACCTGTCTCCTCCCCTTCATCTACACTGATTGAAGTGGATTTAACAAGTGACATTAATACGGTTTCAGCTGGATTCACCTGGTCAATCTGTCATGGAAAGAGCAGGTGTTGTTAATGTTTTGTACTCTCAGTGTGCATTGAGTGTTCCCACTAGGTGGTGTCATGGAATAACGAAACAGACAGAACATACTGGAAAAGGAAAACCTAAATGTCTTTATTATGCCTCAGTCAGCCATGCATGTAAACATTGATTTGAGAAGTTGTATCACTCACCACATTGCGACCAAATTCTTCGCTGACAGTTGGCTGGCAATTACAACAGAGTTACTAATCTCTAACAACCTACACTTGTGCTGTTTTACAGCTGTAGGAGACACATACGGAAATGTACAACGGTATGTTGATGTATTTCAAAGGATGGCTTGCAGTAGTTTCTATCCATATTTATATTCCTGTCAAAACACCATGACTGTATGGTTTGTAGCAGTAGCAGAAGCTGTAGTACAGGGATTATTATTGTTCCCATAATCCTTGTTCATGACGTAGATTTGAGTGTAAACCCCCGAGAGGTGGAAAGCCCCAGGAGATGTCTGGGTTTTGGTTGACGGTCCACTGATGTTTATTTTAACATCACATTTAATCAAAACCAGCAATATGCCAATACTACACCTTTTAAATGTTTTACATTTTCTTTTACTACTTTCTTTTTTAGCGTTGGGAGTTTTGGCAGCCATTCAGCCGTCTACATGAGCGGAGGGGTTTTCATCACCTTGGTAACACCTCCATGCAGACATCATACCGTTCACTACGGGTTCCACACATGCACTCCACAGGAGGGCCTAGGGGGCAGCGCTGTGGGTTCGGGAGCTGTCAAAGGGGGGAAACAGTCCCCTCTAGCTAAAGCTGGTACATCTGTGACGTGAAAAAACCGACAGTTTTGCTATTCACTGTGGAAGTTTTATTGCATTTTCCTTTCTTAGACATGTTTGGAATATGAGATTTGGGGGACGATTTGATCAACTGTGGTCTGGATCATTGGAGTGTCTTGAGTCAGAGTGTCTCAACTCAACAGAGGCGAAGACTGAGGACTGTCCTATATCCTCTCTGAACCTGAGGATGGGTATTTCCAGACCCTCTGGCTAGCATTGTGGAAACTCTCATGGCTAAAAATACATGTCCCTGTCCCTCTGGGCCTGGGCTGTCTGTCAGGGACACCTGTCGCCAGCCCACCAACAGACAGCTGTTGGCCTCACGCTACTTTCACTTTTCCCTTCCCCAACACCCCTGCAGCACCTCGGTGTGTGATCTCTGTCACTGTCACTACCAACGTCATAGGCACAACCCATGAGAAGAGGAGGACAATGGCCTGACTCGGAGTATGCCAATGAAATCATGTGGGTGCCACTGCCATTCAAGGACTTTCATTAAAACAGTGTGATTGTTGCAGGTGCACTCGTCTGTGGTTATGCCTGAACTGGTTTGCATTCATTTATTTTTAATTTCCCCACACTCTCTATCTTACAGTTTTAGCATGACTTGCAATTGCTTTTAGTCTGCCTATTATTCCATGAGTAAACTCCAGAAGTATATCTGGGACAACAAAAAACAATGCTTGAAAAACAGACAGTCATCTACTGTATGTAGGCTTACTGACAGTCATCTACTGTATGTAGAACTACTGACAGTCATCTACTGTATGTAGAACTACTGACAGTCATCTACTGTATGTAGGCTTACTGACAGTCATCTACTGTATGTAGGCTTACTGACAGTCATCTACTGTATGTAGGCTTACTGACAGTCATCTACTGTATGTAGGCTTACTGACAGTCATCTACTGTATGTAGGCTTACTGACAGTCATCTACTGTATGTAGGCTTACTGACAGTCATCTACTGTATGTAGAACTACTGACAGTCATCTACTGTATGTAGGCTTACTGACAGTCATCTACTGTATGTAGAACTACTGACAGTCATCTACTGTATGTAGGCTTACTGACAGTCATCTACTGTATGTAGGCTTACTGACAGTCATCTACTGTATGTAGGCTTACTGACAGTCATCTACTGTATGTAGAACTACTGACAGTCATCTACTGTATGTAGGCTTACTGACAGTCATCTACTGTATGTAGGCTTACTGACAGTCATCTACTGTATGTAGGCCTACTGACAGTCATCTACTGTATGTAGGCTTACTGACAGTCATCTACTGTATGTAGGCTTACTGACAGTCATCTACTGTATGTAGAACTACTGACAGTCATCTACTGTATGTAGAACTACTGACAGTCATCTACTGTATGTAGGCTTACTGACAGTCATCTACTGTATGTAGGCTTACTGACAGTTACCTACTGTATGTAGGCTTACTGACAGTCATCTACTGTATGTAGGCTTACTGACAGTCATCTACTGTATGTAGAACTACTGACAGTCATCTACTGTATGTAGGCTTACTGACAGTCATCTACTGTATGTAGGCTTACTGACAGTCACCTACTGTATGTAGAACTACTGACAGTCATCTACTGTATGTAGAACTACTGACAGTCATCTACTGTATGTAGGCTTACTGACAGTTATCTACTGTATGTAGGCTTACTGACAGTTATCTACTGTATGTAGGCTTACTGACAGTCATCTACTGTATGTAGGCCTACTGACAGTCATCTACTGTATGTAGGCTTACTGACAGTTATCTACTGTATGTAGGCTTACTGACAGTTATCTACTGTATGTAGGCTTACTGACAGTTATCTACTGTATGTAGGCCTACTGACAGTCATCTACTGTATGTAGGCTTACTGACAGTCATCTACTGTATGTAGGCTTACTGACAGTTATCTACTGTATGTAGGCCTACTGACAGTCATCTACTGTATGTAGGCTTACTGACAGTCATCTACTGTATGTAGGCCTACTGACAGTCATCTACTGTTTATAGGTCCTACTGACAGTCATCCTCTTTATGTAGGCCTACTGACAGTCATCTACTGTATGTAGGCCTACTGACAGTTATCTACTGTATATAGGTCCTACTGACAGTCATCCTCTTTATGTAGGCCTACTGATAGTTTTCTACTGTGTATAGGCCTACTGACAATCATCTGCTTTATGTAGGCCTACTGATAGTTTTCTACTGTTTATAGGCCTACTGACAGTTATCTACTGTATGTAGAACTACTGACAGTCATCTACTGTATGTAGGCCTTCTGACAGTTACCTACTGTTTATAGGCCTACTGACAATCATCTGCTTTATGTAGGCTTACCGACAGTTATCTACTGTTTATAGGCCTACTGACAGTTATCTACTGTATGTACAACTACTGACAGTTACTACCGTATGTAGGCCTACTGACAATTAGATACTGTATGTAGGACTACTGACAGTTATATACTGTATGTAGGCCTACTGACAGTTACTACTCTATGTAGAACTACTGACAGTTATCGACTGTATGTAGGCCTACTGACAGTTATCTACTGCATGTAGGCCTACTAACAGTTATCTAATGTATGTAGGCCTACTGACAGTTACTACTGTATGTATGCCTACTGACAGTTATCTACTGTATGTAGACCTACTGACAGTTATATACTATATGTAGGTCTACTGACAGTTATCTAATGTATGTAGGCTTACTGACAGTCATCTTCTTATGTCGGCTTACCGACAATCATCTATTGTATGTAGACCTACTTACAGTCATATTCTTTTTGTACGCCAACTGGCAGTCTTTTTATAGGCCTACTGACAGTCATCTTCTTTTTGTAGGTCTACTGAGAGCTATCTGCTGTATGTAGGCTTACTGACAGTCATCTATTGTATGTAGACCTACTGACAGTCATATTCTTTTTGTACGCCTACTGGCAGTCTTTTTATAGGCCTACTGACAGTCATCTTCTTTTTGTAGGCCTACTGACAGTCATCTTCTTTTTGTAGGGCTACTGAGAGCTATCTACTGTATGTAGGTCTACTGACAGTCATCCTCTTTTTGTAGGCCTTCTGACTGTCATCTTCTTTATGTGGGACTACTGACAGTTATATACTGTATGTAGGCCTACTGACAGTTATCTACTGTTTATAGGCACACTGACAGTTATCTTTTGTTTATAGGTCTACTGACAATCATCTGCTTTATGTAGGCCTACTGACAGTTATCTACTGTTTATTGGCCTACTGACAGTCATCTACTGTATGTAGGCCTACTGACAGTTGTATGTAGGCTCTAATGACAGTTATCTACTGTTTATAGGCCTACTGACAGTTATCTACTGTATGTAGGCCTACTGACAGTTATCTACTGTTTATAGGCCTACTGACATTTATCTACTGTTTATAGGTCCTACTGACAGTCATCTCCTTTTTGTAGACCTACTGACAGTTATCTACTGTATGTAGGTCTACTGACAATTATAGTTATCTACTGTATGTAGGTCTACTGACAATTATAGTTATCTACTTTATGTGTTTGGTCAAATTGAATTCAACTAGTCGTAGGTAGGAGCCATGCTCACTGTGATGTCATCCCATGTTGACACGCTGAGCCCATTTCCCTTGGTAAGATTCTCAAAGCCTCATCCAACCACCTGTGACACTGAGAGGAATCAAGTGTGGTGCTCACAAGGACACTAGTGTTCATTCACACCAGTCTCACTGGAGCTGGGAATGTATCTTACTGCATTTCTTACCTGATGAGTTGGTGCATCACGTACGTCACGTTCTGTCGGTATTCAAGTAATGTAGAACATGATCCTCTACAGGACTGTTTATTTATTTTATTTAACATTTATTTAACTAGGCAAGTTAGTTAAGAACAAATTCTTATTTTACAATTGAGTCCTACCCCGACCAAACCCTCCCCTAACCCGGACAACGCTGTGCCAATTGTGAGCCACGCTATGGGACTCATGATCACGGCCGGTTGCGATACAGCCCAGGATCGAACCTGGGTCTGTAGTGACGCATCTAGAACTGCGATGCAACGTCTTAGACCGCTGCGCCACTCAGGATCCCAAAAAGACGTGGCAGCCATTCAAAGGGGTTGCTTGATATGGATAGCTGTTCCTCTTTTCCACTAGTTCCTGCCTCCTCCAGCCTGGTCCAAACAAAGTCTCCATCTGTTTCCCCCGTACTGTGTTCTCCATCTGTTTCCCCATGCTGTGTGTTTTGACTGCGTTGGCAAGGGGAGCTGTGATTCCTGCAGGATGAAGTCACGACCGACCGTGAGACTGACTGTGGAGGGTTGAAAGCTCATGCAGTGAAATATGCTTCATCCACTTACTGCCGCAAAGCATGTCCTTTTTTTTGTCACAAATCTTCAAAAAAGTTATCTTTCACCATAAATTCTCTAGGTTCAGCAAAAATTGTGTGACGTGTCCCTGTATTAGTTTTTTGTTTGTTTGTGGTAATTTCAACCAAAAGCTTTAAACAAATACTCATTCCACTTTATTCTGACTGTCTCCCATTCGGAAGTGGTAGAACTCAGTCCACCACACTCAACCACTGATTACATGACATCTTCAAGACATCCTTGTGTCATATCAAATCTAAAAAAAAAAGTAAAATAGTTTAATGTGTTCCACCGCTGTGTGTCTTAGTTTTTTACCTCGGTAGGTAGATATCAGTCAGGGAGCTGATTTTACCAGCAACTGAGCGCTGCGTCAGTGTCTACTGGTTATGATTTCTGGACAAGGGGAAGATATAAAGGACATTTCAGTCCAGAGGGAGTGATAACTGCACAGTCATTCCGTCTAATAAGTATGCATTACACATATGGCCTGAGAGATTCAATGTCTACTTCAGAAACAGGGGGAAATAGGGGCTTATTTTATCCTTTGTCTAATGGCAATAACATGTACTGCTCAATCCAGCCTTGGTGCAACCTGATCAGAGTAAAACAGATGTGTGTGTTTGATAGGCTTCAATGTGTTACGTGTTATTACGCTGCCCTCCGACCCTTTCATTAAAAAGTACATTACATACATTTACCAAATTTGATTGATGATGGCTTCGTTTTAGAGCTACTCTGTGCCAGTACCTCTTCTCTGTCTGTATTCTCACCCCTCCTTTCTCTTCCCAGTCCTATCAGATGAATCCCCTCCTTTCTCTTCCCAGTCCTATCAGATTAAACCCCTGCTTTCTCTTCCCAGTCCTATCAGATGAATCCCCTCCTTTCTCTTCCCAGTCCTATCAGATTAAACCCCTGCTTTCTCTTCCCAGTCCTATCATATTAAATCCCTCCTTTCTCTTCCCAGTCCTATCAGATGAATCCCTCCTTTCTCTTCCCAGTCCTATCAGATGAATCCCCTCCTTTCTCTTCCCAGTCCTATCAGATTAAATCCCTCCTTTCTCTTCCCAGTCCTATCAGATTAAACCCCTCCTTTCTCTTCCCAGTCCTATCAGATTAAATCCATCCTTTCTCTTCCCAGTCCTATCAGATTAAATCCCTCCTTTCTCTTCCCAGTCCTATCAGATTAAATCCCTCCTTTCTCCCCAGTCCTATCAGATTAAACCCCTGCTTTCTCTTCCCAGTCCTATCAGATTAAATCCCTGCTTTCTCTTCCCAGTCCTATCAGATTAAACCCCTGCTTTCTCTTCCCAGTCCTATCAGATTAAATCCCTCCTTTCTCTTCCCAGTCCTATCAGATTAATCCCCTCCTTTCTCTCCCCAGTCCTATCAGATTAAACCCCTGCTTTCTCTTCCCAGTCCTATCAGATTAAACCCCTGCTTTCTCTTCCCAGTCCTATCAGATTAAACCCCTGCTTTCTCTTCCCAGTCCTATCAGATTAAATCCCTCCTTTCTCTTCCCAGTCCTATCAGATTAATCCCCTGCTTTCTCTCCCCAGTCCTATCAGATTAAATCCCTCCTTTCTCTTCCCAGTCCTATCAGATTAAACCCCTGCTTTCTCTTCCCAGTCCTATCAGATTAAATCCCTCCTTTCTCTTCCCAGTCCTATCAGATTAATCCCCTGCTTTCTCTTCACAGTCCTATCAGATTAAACCCCTGCTTTCTCTTCCCAGTCCTATCATATTAAACCCCTGCTTTCTCTCCCCAGTCCTATCAGATTAAATCCCTGCTTTCTCTTCCCAGTCCTATCAGATGAGGGAAAACAGAGAGCCCAATACAAGAAGAAGACATAGGGAACCTGCTATGTTCAGGTGATTGAGGAAGTGCACAATTCGTTTTTTCTCTAAAAAAAACAATTACATTTTTTTGTCCAAAGAGCATGCATTTTCCAATTTTTTTAATAAAGATGAATGTGTAAAGATTGACTTTTGATAAGACTACAATGGGTCCACAGTGGTGAAGTCAGGGCGTAATGCTGGGGGGAGCAGCGGCAGCCTGTAGTTTTAAAACTAGAATGGGTCCACAGTGGTGAAGTCAGGGCGTAATGCTGGGGGGGGGGTCCACAGTGGTGAAGTCAGGGAGTAATGCTGGGGGGGGGGTCCACAGTGGTGAAGTCAGGGCGTAATGCTGGGGGGAGCAGCGGCAGCCTGTAGTTTTAAAACTAGTGGGTCCACAGTGGTGAAGTCAGGGCGTAATGCTGGGGGGGTCCACAGTGGTGAAGTCAGGGCGTAATGCTGGGGGGAGCAGCGGCAGCCTGTAGTTTTAAAACTAGAGTGGGTCCACAGTGGTGAAGTCAGGGCGTAATGCTGGGGGGGGGGGGGGGGGGTCCACAGTGGTGAAGTCAGGGCGTAATGCTGGGGGGAGCAGCGGCAGCCTGTAGTTTTAAAACTAGAATGGGTCCACAGTGGTGAAGTCAGGGCGTAATGCTGGGGGGGGGGGGGGGTCCACAGTGGTGAAGTCAGGGCGTAATGCTGGGGGGGGGGGGGGGTCCACAGTGGTGAAGTCAGGGCGTAATGCTGGGGGGAGCAGCGGCAGTCTGTAGTTTTAAAACTAGAGTGGGTCCACAGTGGTGAAGTCAGGGCGTAATGCTGGGGGGGGGGTCCACAGTGGTGAAGTCAGGGCGTAATGCTGGGGGGAGCAGCGGCAGCCTGTAGTTTTAAAACTAGAGTGGGTCCACAGTGGTGAAGTCAGGGCGTAATGCTGGGGGGGGGGGTCCACAGTGGTGAAGTCAGGGCGTAATGCTGGGGGGAGCAGCGGCAGTCTGTAGTTTTAAAACTAGAGTGGGTCCACAGTGGTGAAGTCAGGGCGTAATGCTGGGGGGGGGGTCCACAGTGGTGAAGTCAGGGCGTAATGCTGGGGGGGGGGTCCACAGTGGTGAAGTCAGGGCTTAATGCTGGGGGGGGGGGTCCACAGTGGTGAAGTCAGGGCGTAATGCTGGGGGGGGGGTCCACAGTGGTGAAGTCAGGGCGTAATGCTGGGGGGGGGGGGGGGGGGGGGTCCACAGTGGTGAAGTCAGGGCGTAATGCTGGGGGGAGCAGCGGCAGCCTGTAGTTTTAAAACTAGAATGGGTCCACAGTGGTGAAGTCAGGGCGTAATGCTGGGGGGGTCCACAGTGGTGAAGTCAGGGCGTAATGCTGGGGGGAGCAGCGGCAGCCTGTAGTTTTAAAACTAGAATGGGTCCACAGTGGTGAAGTCAGGGCGTAATGCTGGGGGGGGGGGGGGGGTCCACAGTGGTGAAGTCAGGGCGTAATGCTGGGGGGAGCAGCGGCAGTCTGTAGTTTTAAAACTAGAGTGGGTCCACAGTGGTGAAGTCAGGGCGTAATGCTGGGGGGGTCCACAGTGGTGAAGTCAGGGCGTAATGCTGGGGGGAGCAGCGGCAGTCTGTAGTTTTAAAACTAGAGTGGGTCCACAGTGGTGAAGTCAGGGCGTAATGCTGGGGGGGGGTCCACAGTGGTGAAGTCAGGGCGTAATGCTGGGGGGGGGGGGTCCACAGTGGTGAAGTCAGGGCGTAATGCTGGGGGGGGGGTCCACAGTGGTGAAGTCAGGGCGTAATGCTGGGGGGGGGGTCCACAGTGGTGAAGTCAGGGCGTAATGCTGGGGGGGGGGTCCACAGTGGTGAAGTCAGGGCGTAATGCTGGGGGGGGGGGGGGGTCCACAGTGGTGAAGTCAGGGCGTAATGCTGGGGGGAGCAGCGGCAGCCTGTAGTTTTAAAACTAGAATGGGTCCACAGTGGTGAAGTCAGGGCGTAATGCTGGGGGGGGGGGGGGGGGTCCACAGTGGTGAAGTCAGGGCGTAATGCTGGGGGGGGGGGTCCACAGTGGTGAAGTCAGGGCGTAATGCTGGGGGGAGCAGCGGCAGTCTGTAGTTTTAAAACTAGAGTGGGTCCACAGTGGTGAAGTCAGGGCGTAATGCTGGGG
>NW_024058458.1:35000-42500 GCF_016432855.1 Salvelinus namaycush | reverse complement strand
AATGCGATTTGTTTGTCAATTTTACTCTTCTCATCAAGAGCTTTCAGCATGGAAATGTTCCAACAATCAGCAGTTTGTTTGTAGCTCTTTCAGATGAGCATTGGTGCTTTGGACATTTGCTTGATCACAACTCAGTGAAAGTGCACAGAATTAGATCTTGGCACCACAGCATGTCTAAATTATCTGTCCATTACTTACTAACATATTGGACAACGTTCAAAGTGAGAGAGTGGAGGAAACAGGGCCATAGTTCTCATTTACCGGGAAAACAGCACTCCTAGCGTCAGGACCCTCGGCTATGTTATTCAATATAATCAATAAAAGATTGAAACAAGATTAGGAGAAGAGGTTTAAAAGGGAAACAAAGTCAACATCACAATAACATGTTTCCCACACTAGCATTTCATTAATCATGTGACCCATCAGCCCACTAGTTTTACTCAGACATACTCCAAATGCATGAACCCCTGAGTGAAATGCATGAACCCCTGAGTCAAATGCATGAACCCCTGAGTCAAATGGCAAAGAACCCCTGAGTCAAATGGCAAGGAACCCCTGAGTCAAGTGGCAAAGAACCCCTGAGTCAAATGGCAAAGAACCCCTGAGTCAAATGGCAAAGAACCCCTGAGTCAAGTGGCAAAGAACCCCTGAGTCAAATGGCAAAGAACCCCTGAGTCAAGTGGCAAAGAACCCCTGAGTCAAATGGCAAAGAACCCCTGAGTCAAATGGCAAAGAACCCCTGAGTCAAATGGCAAAGAACCCCTGAGTCAAATGGCAAAGAACCCCTGAGTCAAATGGCAAAGAACCCCTGAGTCAAGTGGCAAAGAACCCCTGAGTCAAATGGCAAAGAACCCCTGAGTCAAATGGCAAAGAACCCCTGAGTCAAGTGGCAAAGAACCCCTGAGTCAAGTGGCAAAGAACCCCTGAGTCAAGTGGCAAAGAACCCCTGAGTCAAATGGCAAAGAACCCCTGAGTCAAATGGCAAACCCTGCTCCTTCAGCACCATGGTGTGTGCTTGTTCACGTGTGTGTGCACATGTGTGCATATGTGTGTGTATGACATAATTTTCTGAGTTTGGCCATGTCTGTTGGTACTTCAGGTGGACTGTTACATATGACACCCCACCCCACCCCCCCTCCCCCATCACACATACACACACAAACACAAAGAGATCCCTCTCTAAGGCTTCAAGCCTCCATTCACTTGAAGAAAATCTCCCTCTGAAATCTCCTGGATCTGATTTTCTCAGCTCGTTAAGGCATTAAATCATGATATGGTATTGGTTACGGGTTCTCTTGGAAATGTACAGGGCTGTCCTGACAGTCATATAAAGGGAACAGAGCAAATGTTCAGAGCATGGAAGGGGAACGTTAACCAGAATACAGGGGATGATGACAGTCTCTGGAAAACACCTTTCTGTCTTCATCTCCTACATGTTTGTGTAAGTTAGTTTGAAAGCCATTGTGCATTGTATTATTCACTGATGGTGTGTATGTATGTGTGTGTATGCATGTGTGTGTGTGTGTGTGCGTGAATGTCCGTTTGTGTGTGTGTGTGTGTGTGTGTGTGTGTGTGTGTGTGTGAGTGTCTGTGTATGTGTGTGTGTGTGTGTGTGTGTGAGTGTCCGTGTATGTACTGTATGTGTGTGTGTGTGTGTGTGTGTGTGTGTGTGTGTGTGTGTGTGTGTGTGTGTGTGTGTGTGTGTGTGTGTGTGTGTGTGTGTGTGTGTGTGTGTGTGTGTGTGTGTGTGTGTGTGTGTGTGTGTGTGTGTGCATGAGTGAGTGTATGTGTGTAAACCACTATAAATATTTGACACTGGTGCTTGTTGACTTGAAGCACACAAGGCCTTGTGGTCCATCACCAAACTTACTCTAATCGGTTTAGTGATTGGTCTAAACCATCAACACTGGACTGTTGTGTCCTCGGTACAAAAGGGAGCTTGCTCATTCTCTCTCACACATCTGGGCTCCATAACTGTGGGCTTCCTTGCATGTGGTAGTGTTTTAAAGACCTCTGTCTTGAAGCAGTGAGCAGAGGCAGCCAGGTCTCTCTCACTCTTCCACTGCCAGCCGTTCAGCAAAGGTGGTCTCTCTCTCTCTCTCTCTCTCTCTCTCTCTCTCTCTCTCTCGCTCTCTCTCTCTCTCTCTCTGCAGTGGAGCGGCAAGGTCTGTCTTTGTAAAGTCCCTCCATAACAAGAACAGCAGATTTCCCAGGAGGCATTTCACATGATTAATGTACACCTAGTAGAAGTGGGGAGCTGTGTATCATGCCATTGTGACGTGCTTGGCCACCTCTATAAAAGGCCTCATAAACTGACCTGTTAAGATCTGTCCGCTCCGTTCTCCTGCTCTGATCTAAGGGCCCAGATGAACAGGGTGAGGTGGGGCATCCAGCTACAGCTCCAGCTCCGGTCCTAAATCAAGCTGCTTCCTGGAACCTACCGTACTGTACAGCGGGGAAGTAGCAGCTATTTCGCTGTCCGGCACACAAAGTGCTCCATTTGAGGAGGCAAAAAGAGAACAAGATGCAGCATCAGTCATTTGAATGCACTGAAGGCCCCTCCAATTCAAACAAACATTTGGCGCAATTCCGTAAAGAGTCATTTTATCTTGTGAATCGGGCGAGTGTGTCCATGCCAGTGGCGGCTGGTCCCACTTTAAATCAGAGGATGGGCTCATTCTAACGGCTGGAACAGAATCAAACACACCAAACACATTGTGTTCATGTGTCTCATACCGTTTCACTCATACCATTCCAGGCTTTATTATAAGCTGCCCTCCCCTTACCAGCCTCCTCTGGTCCATGCGTCTGTGTGCATGTGACAGACAGACAGACAGACAGACAGACAGACAGACAGACAGACAGACAGACAGACAGACAGACAGACAGATACAGTATATTATAGATATAGATATTACAGACAGACAGACAGACAGACAGACAGACAGACAGACAGACAGACAGACAGACAGACAGACAGACAGACAGACAGACAGACAGACAGACAGACAGACAGACAGACAGACAGACAGACAGACAGACAGACAGACAGACAGACAGACAGACAGACAGACAGACAGACAGATAGATAGATAGATAGATAGATAGATAGATAGATAGATAGATAGATAGATAGATAGATAGATAGATAGATAGATAGATAGATAGATAGATAGATAGATACAGTATATTATAGATATATATATTACAGACAGACAGACAGACAGACAGACAGACAGACAGACAGACAGACAGACAGACAGACAGACAGACAGACAGACAGACAGACAGATACAGTGTATTATAGATAGATAGAATATACATAGATAGATACATTTTTATATACAGTTGAAGTCGGAAGTTACATACACCTTAGCCAAATACATTTAAACTCAGTTTTTCACAAGTCCTGACATTTAAAAAAATTCCCTGTCTTAGGTCAGTTAGGATCACCATTTTATTGTAAGAATGTGAAATGTCAGAATAATAGAAGAGAGAATGATTTATTTCAGCTTTCATTCTTTCATCACATTCCCAGTGAGAAGTTCACATACACTCAATTAGTATTTGGTAGCATTGCCTTTAAATTATTTAAATTGGGTCAAACATTTCGGGTAGCCTTCCACAAGCTTCCCACAAAAAGTTTGGTGAATTTTTGCCCATTCCTCCTGACAGAGCTGGTGTAACTGAGTCAGGTTTGTCAAATCAAATCAAATGTATTTGTCACATACACATGTTTAGCAGGTGTTAATGCAAGTGTAGCGAAATGCTTGTGCTTCTAGTTCCGACCATGCAGTAATATCTAACAAGTAATGTAACCTAACAATTACACAACAACTACCTTTTACACACAAGTGTAAAGGAATGAATACGAGATGTTGTTACCTACCCTCACCACCTGGGGGCAGCCCGTCAGGAAGTCCAGGACCCAGTTGCACAGGGCGGGGTCGAGACCCAGGGTCTCGAGCTTAATGACGAGTTTGGAGGGTACTATGGTGTTAAATGTTGAGCTGTAGTTGATGAACAGCATTCTTACATAGGTATTCCTCTTGTCCAGATGGGTTAGGCAGTGTGCAGTGTGACGGCGATGGCGTCGTCTGTGGACCTATTTGGGCGGTAAGCAATTTGGAGTGGGTCTAGGGTGTCAGGTAGGGTGGAGGTGATATGGTCCTTGACTAGTCTCTCAAAGCACTTCATGATGCAGAAGTGAGTGCTACAGGGCGGTAGTCATTTAGCTCAGTTACCTTAGCTTTCTTGGGAACAGGAACTATGGTGGCCCTCTTGAAGCATGATTAAAAGCAGTGGTTCGCTCGTTCAGTTTTGCGCAAATGCTGCCATCAATCCACGGTTTCTGGTTGGGGAATGTTTTAATAGACGCTGTGGGTACAACATCACCGATGCACTTGTTAATAAACTCGCACACCGAATCAGCGTATTCGTCAATGTTGTTGTTAGCAGCCATGCGGAACATATCCCAGTCCACGTGATCGAAGCAATCTTGAAGCGTGGAATCCGATTGGTCGGACCAGCGTTGAACAGACCTGAGCGCGGGTGCTTCATGTTTTAGTTTCTGTCTATAGGCTGGGAGCAACAAAATGGAGTCGTGGTCAGCTTTTCTGAAGGGAGGGCAGGGGAGGGCCTTATATGCGTCGCGGAAGTTAGAATAACAATGATCCAGGGTTTTACCAGCCCTGATTGCGCAATCGATATGCTGATAGAATTTGGGGAGCCTTGTTTTCAGATTAGCCTTGTTAAAATCCCCGGCTACAATATATACAGCCTCAGGATATGTGGTTTCCAGTTTACATAGAGTCCAATGAAGTTCTTTCAGGGCCGTCCATGTGTCTGCTTGGTGGGGAATATACACGACTGTGATTATGATCGAAGAGAATTCTCTTGGTAGATACTGCGGTCGGCATTTGATTGTGAGGAATTCTAAGTCAGGTGAACAAAAGGACTTGAGTTCCTGTATGTTGTTATGATCACACCACGTCTCGTTAATCATAAGGCTTACACCCCCGCCCTTCTTCTTACCAGAGAGATGCTTGTTTCTGTCGGCGTGATGCGTGAAGAAACCAGGTGGCTGTACCGACTCAGATAGCGTGTCTCGAGTGAGCCATGTTTCCGTGAAACAAAGAACGTTACAGTCTCGGATGTCTCTCTGGAATGCTACCCTTGCTCGGATTTCGTCTTCCTTGTTGTCAAAAGACTGGACATTGGAGCGGTGCGCGATGTGCCCGTCTACGGAGCCTGACCAGAAGACCGCTCTGTCTGCCCCTTCTACGGCGTCGTTGTTTTGGGTCGCCGGCTGGGATCCGATCCATTGTCCCGGGTGGTGGGCAAAACAGAGGATCCGCTTCGGGAAAGTCATATTCCTGGTCGTAATGTTGGTGAATTGACGTTGCTCTTATATCCAATAGTTCCTCCCGACTGTATGTAATAAAACCTAAGATTACCTGGGGTAACAATGTTAGAAATAACACATAAAAAAACAAAATACTGCATAGTTTCCTAGGAACGCGATGCGAGGCGGTCATCTCTGTCGGCGCCGGAAGTAACCTCCTTGCTCGCACACGCTTTTTCAGTTCTGCCCACAAATGTTCTATAGGACTGAGGTCAGGGCTTTGTGATGGCCACTCCAATACCTTGACTTTGTTGTCCTTAAGCCATTTTGCCACAACTTTGGAAGTATGCTTGGGGTCATTGTCCATTTGGAAGACCCATTTGCGATCAAGCTTTAACTTCCTGACTGATGTCTTGAGATGTTGCTTCTATATATCCACATAATTTCCCTTCCTCATGATGCCATCTAGTTTGTGAAGTGCACCAGTCCCTCCCGCAGCAAAGCACCCCCACAACATGATGCTGCCACCCCAGTGCTTCATGGTTGGGATGGTGTTCTTCCGTTTGCAAACCTCCCCCTTTTCCCTCCAAACATAACAATGGTCATTATGGCCAAACAGTTCTATTTTTGTTTCATCAGACCAGAGGACATTTCTCCAAAAAGTATGATCTTTGTCCCCATGTGCAGTTGCAAACTGTAGTCTGGCTTTTTTATGGCAGTTTTGGAGCAGTGGCTTCTTCCTTGCTGAGCGGCCTTTCGGGTTATGTCAATATAGGACTCGTTTTACTGTGGATATAGATACTTTTGTACCTGTTTCCTTCAGCATCTTCACAAGGTCCCTTGCTGTTGTTCTGGGATTGATTTGCACTTTTTGCACCAAAGTATGTTCATCTCTAGGAGACTGAACGTTTCTCCTTCCTTAGCGGTATGACGGCTGCGTGGTCCCATGGTGTTTATACTTGCGTACTCTTGTTTGTACAGATGAACATGGTACCTTCAGGCATTTGAAAATTGCTCCCAAGGATGAACCAGACTTGTGGAGGTCAAAAAAAAAAAATCTGATGTCTTGGCTGATTTCTTTGGATTTTCCCATGATGTCAAGCAAAGAGGCACTGAGTTTTAAGGTAGACCTTGAAATACATCCACAGGTACACCTCCAATTGACTCAAATGATGTCCATTAGCCTATCAGAAGCTTCTGAAGCCATGACATAATTATCTGGCTGTTTAAAGGCTCAGTCAACTAAGTGTATGCAAACTTCTGACCCACTGGAATTGTGATACAGTGAATTATAAGTGAAATAATCTGTCTGTAAACAATTGTTGGAAAAATTACTTGTGTCATGCACAAAGTAGATGTCCTAACCGACTTGCCAGAACTATAGTTTGTTAACAAGTAATTTGTGGAGTGGTTGAAAAACGAGTTTTAATGACTCCAACCTAAGTGTATGTAAACTTCCGACTTCAACTGTCTATATAGATATATATATAGATAGATACATTATATTATAGATAGATATATTATAGATAGATACATTATATTATAGATAGATATATTATAGATAGATACATTATATTATAGATAGATATATTACAGATAGATATAATATACGTAGATAGATCGATAGATAGATAGATACATTATATTATAGATAGATATATTATAGATAGATATAATATACGTAGATAGATCGATAGATAGATAGATACACAATGACTGGGAGAAGGTGAAGAGAGAGAGAGAGAGTATTGTCACGTGCATTTGTCTGTTGTTTAATTGTTTACATCCACCATCCATGTACAGTATTTCCAGGTTTAACAATGCCACCACAGCTGACATCCAATCAGCACCAGTATCAGTTAGCAAGGTTGTGTGTGTTTACTGTGGCATGTGATTTGGAAAACATTTTGGTCACAGTGAGCTCACTCAAATAATTTCATCTGTGTTCCATTCATGCATCATGTGCATGTGTGTTGTAAAGAAAACAAATCATTGCTTCACCATCACACCTTCTAGCATTCAGAGTGTGCTGAACAAAGACCTCTTAGGAAAATGAGCAGTTATATATGCACTTCATTACAGTGTAAAAACTAAAATCTCCCACCAGTGCCTAATAAATTCTGCTGAAGGTGAAACAGCCAAAGATTGAAAGTGCT
>NW_024058458.1:0-32500 GCF_016432855.1 Salvelinus namaycush | reverse complement strand
CCACACACACACTATACGATACATTTATTAAACATAAGAATGAGTGTGAGTTTTTGTCACAACCCGGCTCGTGGGAAGTGACAAAGAGCTCTTATAAGACCAGGGAACAAATAATAATATAATAATAATCAATAATTTTTCCTCTTTATTTAACCATCTTACATATAAAACCTTATTTGTTAATTGAAAATTGTGAATAACTCACCACAGGTTAATGAGAAGGGTATGCTTGAAAGGATGCACATAACTCTGCAATGTTGGGTTGTATTGGAGAGAGTCTCAGTCTTAAATCATTTCCACACACAGTCTGTGCCTGTATTTAGTTTTCATGCTAGTGAGGGCCGAGAATCCACTCTCACATAGGTACGTGGTTGCAAAGGGCATCAGTGTCAGTGGCAAGGCAAGAAACTCTGAGCGCAGCCTTATCCAGAAATCTGGCAGTGGCTTCTGATTCAATTACATTTTCACAGAACTGCTTGTTGCAATTTCGATGAGGCTCTCTTGTTTAGATATCGGTAAGTGGACTGGAGGCAGGGCATGAAAGGGATAACGAATCCAGTTGTTTTGTGTCGTCCGTTTCGGGAAAGTACCCAGCCCACTCAGGTTCTTCACTATATCATGTTTGACATTGTCCGTAAGCTTGAGTTAATTTGCACACAAAAAATCATACAATGATGGAAAAACCTGTGTGTTGTCCTTGTTAATGCAGACAGAGAAGAGCTTCAACTTCTTAATCATAGCCTCAATTTTGTCCCGCACATTGAATATAGTTGCGGAGAGTCCCTGTAATCCTAGATTCAGATCATTCAGGTGAGAAAAAACATCACCCAGATAGGCCAGTCGTGTGAGAAACTCGTCATCATGCAAGCGGTCAGACAAGTGAAAATGATGGTCAGCAAAGAAAACTTTTAGCTCTTCTCTCAATTCAAAAAAACGTGTCAATACTTTTCCCCTTGATAACCAGCGCACTTCTGTATGTTGTAAAAGCGTTACATGGTCATTGCCCATATCATTGCATAGTGCAAAAAATACACGAGAGTTCAGGGGCCTTGCTTTAACAAAGTTAACCATTTTCACTGTAGTGTCCAAAACGTCTTTCAAGCTGTCAGGCATTTCTTGGCAGCAAGAGCCTCCCGGTTGATGCTGCAGTGTACCCAAGTGGCGTCGGGAGCAACTGCTGCAAACGCGTTACCACTCCACTATGTCTCCCTGTCATGGCTTTTGCGCCATCAGTACAGATACCAACACATCTTGACCACCAAAGTCCATTTGATGTAACAAAGCTGTCCAGTACTTTAAAAATATCCTCTCATGTTGTCCTGGTTTCCAGTGGTTTGCAGAAGAGGATGTCTTCCTTAATTGACCCCCCATAAAAGTAACGGACATATACCAGGAGCTGTGCCAGGCCTGCCACATCTGTTGACTCATCCAGCTGTAACGCATAGAATTCACTGGCTTGTATGCGAAGCAGTAATTGTTTCAAAACATCTCCTGCCATGTCACTGATGCATCGTGAAACAGTGTTGTTTGATGAAGACATTGTCTGTATAGTTTTTTTGGGCCTTTCCCCCAGCATTGTCCCAGCCATATCCATGGCAGCAAGAAGAATTAAGTTCTCCACAATAGTATGGGGCTTGCCTGTCCTAGCCACTTGGTAGCTCACCATATCAGACGCTTCTAGCACCTTCTTATTGATGGTATCTGTTGCTTTTATATGTCTTACTACTCGAAAGTCATCTTTATTCTCACTAAAAAACTCCTATGGCTTATTTTTCAAATTGTCACGTTTCATTTCTAAATGTCTGCACAAGAGTGAAGGTTTCCCACGAGAGAGTAACGGTTAATGTGATTGGATGTTCATTATTTGACTAGGCTACCTGTATTTGACGTTGTGTTGTTATTTTGCTTGAACACTAGATGGTTAAATTTTATTTTTGGCAGTGAAACGGGGCTACTCAGGCGGAAAAACAACCTCACCCAAATATATAGCCCCGTTGGAAAATATAAAACTACTGTTTGAAAAAATATATACATATAAATAAATATATATAAAAAAAAAATGTGAATCACATTTTTATTTGGTGTACCCCTGACAGCATTGCGCGTACCCCAGTTTGGGAATACCTGCTGTGGACTATTGAAATAGTCAGACTCTCCACAGGACTCACAGAAGGGGGATGGTTTACAGTGATCTAGTTTACAGTGATCTAGTTTACAGTGATCGAGTTTACAGTGATCTAGTTTACAGTGATCTAGTTTACAGTGATCTAGTTTACAGTGATCTGGTTTACAGTGATCTGGTTTACAGTGATCTAGTTTACAGTGATCTAGTTTACAGTGATCTGGTTTACAGTTATCTGGTTTACAGTAGGGTATTATGTGCTGCTCTTGTGCACAATGAAAGTAAACAGACACAGTGTTGACCACATCATGGTTGTGTAAGCATTAAGATAAGTTGTCCATTTGAATAAAATTGAAATGTGTGCATGCATGTGTGCCTGTGTGCCTGTGTGAGTATGCCTGTGTGTGTGTGTGTGTGTGTGTGTGTGTGTGTGTGTGTGTGTGTGTGTGTGTGTGTGTGTGTGTGTGTGTGTGTGTGTGTGTGTGTGTGTGTGTGTGTGTGTGTGTGTGTGTGTGTGTGTGTGTGTGTGTGTGTGTGTGTGTGTGTGTGTGTATGTGTGTGTGTGTGTGTGTGTGTGTGTATTTCAGAGAGAGAATCTGTGTTTGTGAAAGCACAAGCCTAACTGGTTGGCGTAGCAGATGGTAACGTGATATTCTAAACCAAAGAAGAGAGACTCTTTGTCTTTATAGGATGAATGGAAACACTGGAGGGTTCGTCCTCTCTGAGGCGGATGCCAGAACAGGATAACAGTGAGAGTGTTGTCATTTAACTAAACACACATCATAGAGCATTAAGCCTTGTACAGGAATGTGGAGGAACCAGAAGAGGAATAAAAATGTTTAAAAAGCAGGCTGAGAAAAACCACAATCAAAGTCATAGCTCAAATTAAAAACACATTTGAAATGGACTGAGAAGTAGCTTAATGACTGAGAAGTAGCTTAATGACTGAGAAGTAGCTTAATGACTGAGAAATCGCTTAATGACTGAGAAGTAGCTTAATGACTGAGAAGTAGCTTAATGACTGAGAAGTAGCTTAATGACTGAGAAGTAGCTTGATGACTGAGAAGTAGCTTAATGACTGAGAAATCGCTTAATGACTGAGAAGTAGCTTAATGACTGAGAAGTAGCTTAATGACTGAGAAGTAGCTTAATGACTGAGAAGTAGCTTAATGACTGGATTTTAATTTCTGTTGGAAAATGTATGTTAAAGTTATGGCACCTAATCTGTTTTCTTTATTCCTACACTCATTCATTTTAATGAATTGTTCTCTGGTGCTTAAAGAATCAGTCTATTGAGCCCAGATCCTGTTGTGCAGTACAGGGGAAGGTGAAGACTGTAATCAACCACAATCACAACCGCTTTAACGCTGCCCTCTGAATTGGATTTGTTCATAGCTTTATGCTAGTGATGTTAATAATATTTACGGTAAGTAGATTACATAATGATAATATGCCTTGCCTATAATAAATTACAGCAAGAGTGCATAGTTAATGGATTTCAAGTAATGAAAGTTATTGCCCTTTTCTGGCACACTCATTGTGTGTGGCATAGATATATTAATAACAATGGTGGTGATACGCACATCCTTAAAAACATAGGTGCTGGGCTAATAAAGAATAGCAGTAAAGAACAAGACGGATCTTCGTCAGGTCAAAACAAAGATCTGTTTGGGATGGAAACGCTGTCAATAAAGCGGTGATTGGGAGCTTTAACAGTGTGTGGGCCTTCCTGTTCTATACTGGCATGGATATATTACCATCGCATTACACCAGGAAGTGTTGGGGGTTACAATGTCCTCTTTATTGAACAAAACATTTAGAGGCCCACTGCTGTAGGGAAACAGCAAACAAAACATCAACCAAGAAAACATAAAACAACCCAATTCATGTCCATGATTTATACAGCCTGGCAGGACACTGGCGGTATGAGTCTGACATGGGAAACACTGGAACACTGGTCGATGACTAACTCAAATAGGAATCAATCATCAGTGAACATTTATTCAGACTACAGGGGCATTGGCAAACAGCATTTGCTTCCCTAACACGGCATGGGCAATATATAACTTTGATGGCCTTGTTTAATAAGCACTAGACTCTGAGATGCAGCGTCTATCCCCAGCACATAAAGATGGACTTTGTTAAACCCTTCTCAAATCAAATCAAATGTTATTGGTCACATACACATGGTTAGAAGATGTTAATGCGAGTGTAGCGAAATGCTTGTGCTTCTAGTTCCGACTGTGCAGTAATATCTAACAAGTGATCTAACAAATTCACAACAACTACCTTATACACACAAATACACACAAATGTAAAGGGATGAATAAGAATATGTACATATAAATATATGGATGAGCGATGGCGTGCCGCATAGGCAAGATGCAGTCGATGGTGTAGAATACAGTATATACATATGACATGAGTAATGTAGGATATGTAAACATTATTAAAGTGGCGTTATTTAAAGTGACTAATGATACCTTTATTTTGTCAATTTATTTAAGTGGACAGAGATTTGAGTCTGTATGTTGGCAGCAGCCTCTCTATGTTAGTGATGGCTGCTTAACAATCTGATGGACTTGAGATAGAAGCTGTTTTTCAGTCTCTCGGTCCCAGCTTTGATGCACCTGTACTGCCCTCACTTTCTGGATGGTAGCGGGGTGAACAGGCAGTGGCTCGGGTGGTTGTTGTCCTTGATGATCTTTTTGGCCTTCCTGTGACATCAGGTGATGTAGGTGTCCTGGAGTGCAGGTAGTTTGCCCCTTGCATTGTGCAGACCGCACTACCCTCTGGAGAGCCTTGCGGTTGAGGGCCGTGCAATTGCTGTACCAGGCAGTGATACAGCCTAACAGGATGCTCTCGATTGTGCATCTCTAAAAGTTTGTGAGTGTTTTAGATGACAAGCCAAATATCTTCAGCCTCTTGAGGTTGAAGAGGTGCTGTTGTGCCTTCTTCACCACGCTGTCTGTGTGGGGGAACCATTTCAGTTTGTCCGTGATGTGTACGACGAGGAACTTAAAACTTTCCACCTTCTCCACTACTGTCCCGTCGATGTGGATGGGGGCGTGCTCCTTCTGCTGTTAACCTGATGTCCACGATCATCTCCTTTGTTTAGTTGATGTTGAGTGAGAAGTTATTTTCCTGACACCACACTCCGAGGGCCCTCACTTCCTCCCTGTAAGCTGTCTCGTCGTTATTGGTAATCAAGCATACCACTGTAGTGTCTTCTGCAAACCTGATGATTGAGTTGGAAGCGTGCATGGCCACACAGTCATGGGTGAACAAGGAGTTTAGGAGAGGGCTGAGAACGCTCCCTTGTGGGACCACAGTGTTGAGGATCAGCGGGGTGGAGATGTTGTTACCTACCCTCACCACCTGGGGGCGGCCCGTCAGGAAGTCCAGGACCCAGTTGCACAGGGCGGGGTCGAGACCCAGGGTCTCGAGGTTAATGATGAGCTTGGAGGGTACTATGGTGTTAAATGCTGAGCTGTAGTCAATGTACAGCATTCTTACATAGGAATTCCTCTAGTCCAGATGGAATAGGGCAGTGTGCAGTGTGATGGCGATTGCATTGTCAGTGGACCTATTGGGGCGGTAAGCAAATTGGAGTGGGTCTAGGATATCGGGTAGGGTGGAGGTGATATGATCCTTGACTAGTCTCTTAAAGCACTTCATGACAGAAGTGAGTGCAATGGGGCGATAGACATTTAGTTCAGTTACCTTAGCTTTCTTGGGTACAGGAACAATGATGACAATCTTGAAGAATGTGGGGACAACAGACTGAGATAGGGATTGGTTGAATATGTTTGTAAACACACCAGCTAGTTGGTCTGCGCATGCTCTGAGGACAGGCTAGGGATGCTGTCTGGGCCGGCAGCCTTGCGAGGGTTAACACGTTTAAATGTTTTACTCACGTTGGCCACGGAGAAGGAGAGCCCACAGGTTTTGGTAGCGGGCCATGTCAGTGGCACTGTATTGTCCTCAAAGCAAGCAAAGAAGTTGTTTAATTTGTCTGGGAGCAAGATGTCGATGTCCGCGACGGGGCTGGTTTTCTTTTTATAATCCGTGATTGTCTGGAGACCCTGTCACATACAACTGAAGTCAGAAGTTTACATATATCTTAGCCAAATACATTTAAACTCAGTTGTTCACAATTCCTGACATTTAATCCTAGTAAAAATTCCCTGTCTTAGGTCAGTTAGGATCACCACTTTATTTTAACAATGTGAAATGTCATAATAATAGTAGAGAGAATGATTTATTTTAGCTTTCATTTCTTTCATCACATTCCCAGTGGGTCAGAAGTTTACATACACTCAATTAGTATTTGGTAGCATTGCCTTTAAATTGTTTAACTTGGGTCAAATGTTTCAGTTAGCTTTCCACAAGATTCTCCCAATACGTTTGGTGAATTTTGGCACATTCCTCCTGACAGAGCTGGTGTAACTGAGTCAGGTTTGTAGGCCTCCTTGCTTGCACACGCTTTTCAGTTCTGCCAACAAATTTTCTACAGGACTGAGGTCAGGGCTTTGTGATGGCCACTCCAATACCTTGACATTGTTGTCCTTAAGCCAATTTGCCACAACTTTGGAAGTATGCTTGGGGTCATTGTCCATTTGGAAGACCCATTTGCGACCAAGCTTTAACTTCTTGACTGATGTCTTGAGATGTTGATTCAATATATCCACATAATTTCCCTTCCTCATGATGCCATCTAGTTTGTGAAGTGCACCAGTCCCTCCTGCAGCAAAGCACCCCCACAACATGATGCTGCCACCCTGTGCTTCAAGGTTGGGATGGTGTTCTTCGGCTTGCAAGCCTCCCCCTTTTCCTCCAAACATAATGATAGTCATTATGGCCAAACAGTTCTATTTTTGTTTCATCAGACCAGAGGACATTTCTCCAACAAGTATGATCTTTGTCCCCATGTGCAGTTGCAAACCGTAGTCTGGCTTTTTTTATGGCGGTTTTGGAGCAGTGGCTTCTTCCTTGCTGAGCGGCCTATCAGGTTATGTCGATATAGGACTCGTTTAACTGTGGATGTAGATACTTCTGTACCTGTTTCCTCCAGCATCTTCACAAGGTCTTTTGCTGTTGTTCTGGGATTGATTTACACTTTTTGCACCAAAGTATGTTCATCTCTAGGAGACAGAGACTTCTCCTTCCTGAGTGGAATGATGGCTGCGTGGTCCCATGGTGATTATACTTGCGTACTATTATTTGTACAGATGAACGTGGTACCTTCAGGCATTTGGAAATTGCTCCCAAGGATGAACCAGACTTGTGGAGGTCTACAGTTTTTTTCTGAGGTCTTGGCTGATTTCTTTTGATTTTCCCATGATGTCAAGCAAAGAGGCACTGTGAAGTTAGGCCTTGAAATACATCCACAGGTACACCTCCAATTGACCTTAAATTATGTCCATTAGCCTATCAGAAGCTTCTAAAGCCATGACATCATTTTCTGGAATTTTCCAAGCTGTTTAAAGGCACATGCAAATTAGTGTTGGTAAACTTCTGACCCACTGGAATTGTGATACAGTGAATTATAAGTGAAATAATCTGTCTGTAAACAATTGTTGGAAAAATTACTTGTTTCATGCACAAAGTAGATGTCCTAACCGACTTGCCAAAACTATAGTTTGTTAACAAGAAATTTGTGGAGTGGTTGAAAAACTAATTTTAATGACTCCAACCTAAGTGTATGTAAACTTCCGACTTCAACTGTACGTCTCGTGATTGAGCTGTTGATTTGCGACTCTACTTTGTCTCTATACTGATGCTTTGCTTGTTTGATTACCTTGCGGAGGGAGTAGCGGCACTGTTTGTATTCGGTCATGTTTCCGGTCGTCTTGCCATGATTAAAAGCGGTGGTTCGCGCTTTCAGTTTTGCGCGAATGTTGCCATCAATCCATTGTTTCTGGTTAGGGAAGGTTTTAATAGTAATAGAGGGTACGACATCTCCGATGCATTTGCTAATAAACTCGCTCACTGAGTCAGTGTATACATCAATGTTGTTGTCGGAGGCTATCCGGAACATATCCCAGTCCACGTGATCGAAGCAATCTTGAAGCGTGGAATCCGATTGGTCAGACAAGCGCTGTATTGACCTGAGCATGGGCGTTTCCTGTTTTATTTTCTGTGGAGGCAGCTGCAGTAGCACTAATGGACAGGGAGTGGAGACAGCTACAGTAGCAGTAATGTATAGGGAGTGGAGACAGCTGCAGTAGCAGTAATGGACAGGGAGTGGAGACAGCTGCAGTAGCAGTAATGTATAGGGAGTGGAGACAGCTGCAGTAGCAGTAATGGACAGGGAGTGGAGACAGCTGCAGTAGCAGTAATGGATAGGGAGTGGAGACAGCTGCAGTTCCAGTAATGGATAGGGAGTGGAGACAGCTGCAGTTCCAGTAATGGATAGGGAGTGGAGACAGCTGCAGTAGCAGTAATGGATAGGGAGTGGAGACAGCTACAGTAGCAGTAATGGATAGGGAGTGGAGACAGCTGAAGTTCCAGTAATGGATAGGGAGTGGAGACAGCTACAGTAGCAGTAATGGATAGGGAGTGGAGACAGCTGCAGTAGAAGTAATGGATAGGGAGTGGAGACAGCTGCAGTAGCAGTAATGGATGGGGTGTGGAGACAGTTGCAGTAGCAGTAATGGATGGGGTGTGGAGACAGCTACAGTAGCAGTAATGAATAGGGAGTGGAGACAGCTGCAGTTCCAGTAATGGACAGGGAGTGGAGACAGCTACAGTAGCAGTAATGGATAGGGAGTGGAGACAGCTGCAGTTGCAGTAATGGATAGGGAGTGGAGACAGCTGAAGTTCCAGTAATGGATAGGGAGTGGAGACAGCTACAGTAGCAGTAATGGATAGGGAGTGGAGACAGCTGCAGTAGAAGTAATGGATAGGGAGTGGAGACAGCTGCAGTAGCAGTAATGGATGGGGTGTGGAGACAGTTGCAGTAGCAGTAATGGATGGGGTGTGGAGACAGCTACAGTAGCAGTAATGAATAGGGAGTGGAGACAGCTGCAGTTCCAGTAATGGACAGGGAGTGGAGACAGCTGCAGTAGCAGTAATGGATAGGGAGTGGAGACAGCTGCAGTAGCAGTAATGGATGGGGTGTGGAGACAGCTACAGTAGCAGTAATGGATAGGGAGTGGAGACAGCTACAGTAGCAGTAATGGATAGGGAGTGGAGACAGCTGCAGTAGCAGTAATGGACAGGGAGTGGAGACAGCTGCAGTAGCAGTAATGGATAGGGAGTGGAGACAGCTGCATTAGCAGTAATGGACAGGGAGTGGAGACAGCTGCAGAGGCAGTAATGGATAGGGAGTGGAGACAGCTGCAGTAGCAGTAATGGATAGGGAGTGGAGACAGCTGCAGTAGCAGTAATGGATGGGGTGTGGAGACAGCTGCAGTTGCAGTAATGGACAGGGAGTGGAGACAGCTACAGTAGCAGTAATGGATAGGGAGTGGAGACAGCTGCAGTAGCAGTAATGGATAGGGAGTGGAGACAGCTGCAGTAGCAGTAATGGATAGGGAGTGGAGACAGCTGCAGTAGCAGTAATGGACAGGGAGTGGAGACAGCTGCAGTAGCAGTAATGGATAGGGAGTGGAGACAGCTGCAGTAGCAGTAATGGATGGGGTGTGGAGACAGCTGCAGTTCCAGTAATGGATAGGGAGTGGAGACAGCTACAGTAGCAGTAATGGATAGGGAGTGGAGACAGCTACAGTTCCAGTAATGGATAGGGAGTGGAGACAGCTGCATTAGCAGTAATGGACAGGGAGTGGAGACAGCTGCAGTAGCAGTAATGGATAGGGAGTGGAGACAGCTACAGTTCCAGTAATGGATAGGGAGTGGAGACAGCTGCAGTAGCAGTAATGGACAGGGAGTGGAGACAGCTGCAGTAGCAGTAATGGATAGGGAGTGGAGACAGCTGCAGTAGCAGTAATGGATAGGGAGTGGAGACAGCTGCAGTAGCAGTAATGGATAGGGAGTGGAGACAGCTGCATTAGCAGTAATGGACAGGGAGTGGAGACAGCTGCAGTAGCAGTAATGGATAGGGAGTGGAGACAGCTGCAGTAGCAGTAATGGATGGGGTGTGGAGACAGCTGCAGTTTCAGTAATGGACAGGGAGTGGAGACAGCTACAGTTCCAGTAATGGATAGGGAGTGGAGACAGCTACAGTAGCAGTAATGGATAGGGAGTGGAGACAGCTGCAGTAGCAGTAATGGATAGGGAGTGGAGACAGCTGCAGTAGCAGTAATGGATGGGGTGTGGAGACAGCTGCAGTTGCAGTAATGGACAGGGAGTGGAGACAGCTACAGTTCCAGTAATGGACAGGGAGTGGAGACAGCTGCAGTAGCAGTAATGGATAGGGAGTGGAGACAGCTGCAGTAGCAGTAATGGACAGGGAGTGGAGACAGCTGCAGTAGCAGTAATGGATAGGGAGTGGAGACAGCTGCAGTAGCAGTAATGGACAGGGAGTGGAGACAGCTGCAGTAGCAGTAATGGACAGGGAGTGGAGACAGCTGCAGTAGCAGTAATGGACAGGGAGTGGAGACAGCTGCAGTAGCAGTAATGGACAGGGAGTGGAGACAGCTGCAGTAGAAGTAATGGATAGGGAGTGGAGACAGCTACAGTAGCAGTAATGGATAGGGAGTGGAGACAGCTGCAGTAGCAGTAATGGACAGGGAGTGGAGACAGCTGCAGTAGCAGTAATGGACAGGGAGTGGAGACAGCTGCAGTAGCAGTAATGGACAGGGAGTGGAGACAGCTGCAGTAGCAGTAATGGACAGGGAGTGGAGACAGCTGCAGTAGAAGTAATGGATAGGGAGTGGAGACAGCTACAGTAGCAGTAATGGATAGGGAGTGGAGACAGCTGCAGTAGCAGTAATGGATAGGGAGTGGAGACAGCTGCAGTAGCAGTAATTGACAGGGAGTGGAGACAGCTGCAGTAGCAGTAATGGACAGGGAGTGGAGACAGCTGCAGTAGAAGTAATGGATAGGGAGTGGAGACAGCTGCAGTAGCAGTAATGGATAGGGAGTGGAGACAGCTACAGTAGCAGTAATGGATAGGGAGTGGAGACAGCTGCAGTAGCAGTAATGGACAGGGAGTGGAGACAGCTGCAGTAGCAGTAATGGATAGGGAGTGGAGACAGCTGCAGTAGCAGTAATGGACAGGGAGTGGAGACAGCTGCAGTAGAAGTAATGGACAGGGAGTGGAGACAGCTGCAGTAGCAGTAATGGATAGGGTTTGGAGACAGCTGCAGTAGAAGAAATGGACAGGGAGTGGAGACAGCTGCAGTAGCAGTAATGGATAGGGAGTGGAGACAGCTGCAGTAGCAGTAATGGACAGGGAGTGGAGACAGCTGCAGTAGAAGTAATGGACAGGGAGTGGAGACAGCTGCAGTAGCAGTAATGGATAGGGAGTGGAGACAGCTGCAGTAGCAGCAATGGATAATGGGTTGTACCATTATCTGCAATATCCAGATCTGCCTGGAGTCAAGGACCCACTACTATTTAACATCTCCTCATGCAGAGAACATGGTAGCCTAGCAGTTAAGTGCGCTGGGCCAGTAACCGAAAGGTTGCTGGTTTGAATCTCCAAGCTGACTAGATTTGAAATCTGTCAATGTGTCGTTGAGCAAGGCTTTTAATCCTAATTGCTCCTGTATGTCTCTCTGGATAAAAGTGTCTGATGTAATGTCCTCCTTTCTGTACAAAGGCAAATGTAGCAGCATATTACCTGAATATGATAATGAATGTCTTTATTACACTATGCCTGCTATATTAGCAACAACAGTGTCACATGGAGTCTGGAGGAGAATATTGAAAAGTAGCAAACCATTTTCTTCAAACTGTGTCCTATAAAAGTGTCTCAGATTAGTTTAATATTATACTGAACAAAAATATAAATGCAACATTTAAAGTGTTTGTCCCATGTTTCATGAGCTGAAATAAAAGATCCCAGAAATGTTCCATACACACAAAAAGCTTATTTCTCTTAAATTTTGTGCACAAATTTGTTTACCTCCATGTTAATGAGCATTTCTCTTTTGCCAAGATAATCCAGCCACCTGACAGGTGTGGCATGTCAAGAAGCTATAAAAGTCCACTCTAAAATGTGCAGTTTTGTCACACAACACAATGCCACAGATGTTTCAAGTTTTGAGGGAGCATGCAATAGGCATGCTGAATACAGGAATGTCCACCAGAGCTGTTGCCAGAGAATTTCATGTTAATTTCTCTACCATTCTCTCCAGCGTCTTTTTAGAAAATTTGGCAGTACGTCCAACCAACCTCACAACCGCAGACCTCGTGTAACCACGCCAGCCCAAGATCTCCACATCCGGTTTCTTCACCGGATCGTCTGAGACCAGCCACTGGACAGCTGATGAAACTGAGGAGTATTTCTGTCTGTAATAAAGCCCCTTTGTTTGGAAAACTCATTCTGATTGGCTAGGCTTGCTCCACAGTGGGTGGGCCTGGCTCCCATGTGGATGGGCTTATGCCCTCCCAGGCCCACCCATGGCAACACCCCTGCCCAGTCATGTGAAATCCATAGATTAGGGCCTAATGAATTTATTTCAATTGACTGATTTCCTTATATGAACTGTAACTCTGTAAAATCGTTGAAATTGTTGCATGTTGCGTTTATATTTTTGTTCAGTATAAATGGATTGACCTTAGATGTATGTCTCCTTCTATTGTGTCCTCCTACAGTACACATCTCCACTGGATGCATTGTTGTCAGCTCGAGAAGAACCTGTTTGACTCACATAATCATACATAAGGGTTCCTCGTGAGCTGAAAACAATTCCTAGGAATCAACAATGGGAGTATGACTGCACCAAGGCCACGATGCATCCAGTCTCATGATGCTAGGACCGAAACAGGACCAAAACAGGACCGGAACAGGACCAAAACAAAGCACTGAGGATGACCTCCGTCTCATATGTGGGTCAAATCAGCTTGTTGTTGTTACAAACAAAACAACTGACTGTATGTGGAAGAATTAATTCATACTTCCTTTCATTTCTCCCTCAGCGTCTCTTATCAGACCTGGCACTGGAGACCTGGCACATGCTTCCACTGTTTGCCATGTGCTCCACTGTACAGGACACCATGGAACGGAAGTATTACCTAGAAGTTTTTCACTATCAATTCCATATCCAGATATGTCAACAGCTATCTTTCTCTGTGAGCTGTGACAGCGAACCCCTCCTTATGATCAGTGTAATCATAACCATAATGTCAGGGCAATTACTAAGGAGGCTCAAGGCCAACTGTAATAGCCAAATTATCCTTCACAATCACAGGCATTCTCGTTCTCAGAGACCTGAAACCCTGAAAGGTTTTGAAATATTTTGTTTCCAGAACCACTTTCACAAATTATAAGATGACTTGAGGTACATGAACATACAGTACCAGTGAAAAGTCTGGACACACCTACTCATTCAAGGGTTTTTCTTTATTTGTACTATTTTCTACATTGTAGAATAATAGTGAAGACATCAAAACTATGAAATTACACCTATGGAATATAACATATATTTGGATTCGTTTAACACTTTTTTGGTTACTACATGATTCCATATGTGTTATTTCATAGTTTTGTTGTCTTCAATATTATTGTACAATGTAGAAAATAGTAAAAATAAAGAAAAACCCTTGAATGAGTAGGTGTGTCCAAACTTTTGATTAGTACTGTATATCAACATAATGTACAAACAATTTTCTTTACACTCTGGGGCATTCATCAATATGCTTAATTTGGTCTGGCTGATAAAGAGTGTCCATCACTTCTTGTGTAAGAGTTGTGTACCATTGCTATGGCCTAATTCCAGTCTCAATGGTAAATAATGGCCAGTGTGTCTTGTTTGTTTTGTACCCTATAGACATACTGTACACTATACCTCAAGCCTGTTTCCCAATGAAGCTGGCTGAAGCATCCCCCCATCAACGGTCTATATTTAGAAAAAGAGCCAAGGCATGTCATGGAGAGCTATCCCTGCTGATCCAGCCTGCTGACCCTCCCTCCCTCCCTCCCTCCCTCCCTCCCTCCCTCCCTCCCTCCCTCCCTCCCTCCCTCCCTCCCTCCCTCCTGTATCCCACCCACACACTCTGCTGTCCTGCCTGTCTATCTTCCTGTTCTTGGCCTGGTATCAGTGATCTGATGGAAACAGCCCTGAGGCTGCCAGCCCCCAGCCACCAGCCCCCAGCCACCAGCCCCATGTACAGCAGGGATCAGTGCTGCTGATACCCCACCTCCACCATGTCAGCTGATTGTCAAGCCACCCCTGTGCTGTCCTGTTTTCCAGAAGGACGTCCTCACTACTGACATACTGCCTGTCAACTGTCAGTCCTGACTGGGTGCACCTGACTTAAGTTTCACTTGGCGACTTAGGCCACTGTTGTCATGACAAACCACTTGAGTTTTGTGACATGGTATGTGTAGTGACATGGTATTTGTAGTGACTAGGGCTGTTACGGTTGTCACCGCCACACCGGCAGTCACGAGTCATGAAGGCGTGATGTGGGCAATTACTAAGAGGCTCAAGACCAACTGTAATAGTTAAATTATTCTTCACAATCACAGGCATTCTCGTTCTCAGAGACCTGAAACCCTGAAAGGTTTTGAAATATTTTGTGATGTGTGTTTTGTCCTATATTTATATATATATTTTTAAATCCCAGCCCCCGTCCCCGCAGGAGGCATTTTGCCATTTGGGAGGCCGTCACTGTAAATAAGAATTTGTTCTTAACTGACTTGCCTAGTTAAATAAAGGTTAAATAAAATAAATAAAAACAAATAAAGGCAGTAAAATTCTACCTGATCGTTCAGTCATGGTAACTTGCTGATGGTCATTAGTAGCCTACCAAACTTGCTAACTGCCCGGTACTCAGCACTTTATTGTCCCTCTAATCACTCTGACACCAATGCAAATGTAACTGAAAAACAAATCAAACACTTCATGAGAGCCCATAGGGTATGCAATTGCGTGAGAAAACTGAGTTCTGATGGCCTCTATTAAAAAGAGGAGGATCCCATAAGCTTTCTATAGGCTAGGCCTACTGTATTTATTTCTCAACTTTCCAAATATTAAGCACATTGCTTTGCTTTACAACAGAAGTATAGCCTACCTGGCTGGCATGAAAATGAACCATGGGGAAAGCGTCCTCCATTTGCTATTGAAGTACATAGATGACATGTCTTTTTCCCCCCCTGCCCCTGTTCCGAGACGGGTGCATGGTAATGGTCTATTCTAAATCAAAACAAATTCCACACATATATTATTTAGTATATGTAAAGACAAGATTAAATCAAGAATAGTCTGATGGGTGACCATATTAGCCTATCACTTGTGAATGATACATTATCACTTGTGAATGATGACCAGCTTGTGAGCAGTAAGGCAAGAAACAGCACATGCCTTTTTTTTCAAATCATAGTCACACACCTCATGTAGCCTAACCCATAGGCCTATATGTTTTGATAATGTTTGTAAAGTAGCCAAATAACTTCTTAAAATTAAGCACATTCCTCTTTTACTGGCCACAGTCTACTTGGGGGCTGGGTATAGTGGGCCTGTAACTCTACAATCAAAGGTTGAGGGTTGGGAAAGCTTTCCCTGTAACTTGACAGTGAAACTGACTGTTCAGCAGTGATGAACTTTCATTAGTCTCCCTAGGCAGACGACCCACAATATATCCAATGTTTACTGAACTTGCCCAAGTACAGTAAGCTCCGGGGTTGGACAAGCAGAGGTAGAAAGGGAACTGATCGTTCTGCACTGCAGCATACACTGAGGATGCAGACGCTGTCTATCCAAGGAAGTAATCCAAAAAAGTAATCGGATTACATAACTCATTTAGAGAATTCCAATGGACTGCATTAGTAATAACTCCTATGTTAGCTGTACATGTCTTGCTTTCCATCCTTGAATTCATATCCATTCCATTATAGTGTGAGTTAAATCACTGATTAAAATCTACTCTCTACTCTCTCCATTGATGTTAATGACTTCCAATAAACACTTCATTTAGTTAGAGGCTGGGGTGTAACAAACCACATTTCCTTAAGGCGTCCGCATACATGGGTTTGTTTTGCTCCTAGCAGAACTCGACTAGGCGAAGGTAAAGTCTGTGCTCGCATATGCCCCTAAAATACCTTTGCATACACCCTTAAAAAAAAATCTGAAATATTACGGTTTGTACCACTTGAGACGCCATAGCAACAAGTACACTTCCTCAAAATAGTCAGAAATCTAAGAAATGTCAAGAAATCTGTAATTAATTTAACGAGATCTTTATAGCTCTAACTCTGATGTTTGGTTATTTTCTCAAGTGAAAAAATGTGCATGAAAATTAGTATGTCATTGAATAACAACAAACACTCGTTGATCAATCACAGATGAAGGAGCGTAGACTTTTATTACTGAACTTCGACAAGCCTTTCATGCAAATCTTTTCAGCCTCAGTGAACAAAATGTGGATGAAAACTAGTTGTCTGTAATGAATTTAGAAGAATCATTGAAGAATCCGATCACAGACAAAGGGGCGAAGACTTTGGCTACCAAACTTCGATAAGCATCAAGAAAAAAAGTGTCTGCTTGAACAGCCCAAAGAAAAAAACTCCCCCGAACGCTGCCGAACAACAAAACAAAAAATAACGTTGAAACAATTCGCTATAATATACAGTGCATTCGGAAAGTATTCAGACCCCTTGACTTTTTACACATTTTGTTACGTTACAGCCTTATTCTAAAATGGATGAAATAGTATTTTTTTCTTCATCATTGCACACATAATACCCCATAATAACAATGCAAAAACAGGTTTTTAGAATAAAAAAATCCCCCCTCCCCCCGGAAATGTTACATTTACATAAGTATTCAGACCCTTTACTCAGTACTTTGTTGAAGCACCTTTGGCAGCGATTACAGCCTCAAGTCTTTTTTGGTATTACACTACAAGCTTGGCCCACCTGTATTTGGGGAGTTTCTCCCATTCTTCTCTGCAGATCCTCTCAAGCTCTGTCAGGTTGGATGGGGAGTGTCGCTGCACAGCTATTTTCAGGTCTCTCCAGAGATGTTCGATTGGGTTCAAGTCCAGGGTCTAGCTGGGACACTCAAGAACATTCAGAGACTTGTCCCGAAGCTACTCCTGTGTTGTCTTGGCTGTGTGCTTAGGGTCGTTGTCCTGGTGAAACTTCGCCCCCATTCTGAGGTCCTGAGCGCTCCTGAGCAGGTTTTCATCAAGGATCTCTCTGTACTTTTCTCCGTTCATCTTCTCCTTGATCCTGATTAGTCTCCCAGTCCCTGCCGCTGAAAAACATCCCCACAGCATGATGCTGCCAACACCATGGGATGCTGCTTCACCGTAGGGATGGTGCCATGTTTCTTCCAGACGTGACGTATGGCATTCTTGGTTTCATCAGGCCAGATAATCTTAGTTTCTCATCTTCTGAAAGTCTTTAGGTGCCTTTTGGCAAACTCCAAGCGGGCTGTCGTGTGCTTTTTACTGAGGAGTGGCTTCCGTCTGGCCACTCTACCATAAAGGCCTGATTGGTGGAGTGCTGCAGAGTTGGTTGTCCTTCTGGAAGGTTCTCACATCTCCACAGAGGAACTCTGGAGCTCTGTCAGAGTGACCATAGGGTTCTTGGTCACCTCCCTGACTAAGGCCCTTCTCCCTCTATGGCTCAGTTTGGCCTTGCGGCCAGCTCTAGGAAGAGTCTTAGTGGTTCCAAACTTCTTCCATTTAAGAATGATGGAGGCCACTGAGTTCTTGGGGACCTTCAATGCTGCATACATTTTTTGCTACCCTTCCCTAGATGTGCCTCGACACAATCCTGTCTCGGAGCTCTACAGACAATTCCTTCGACCTCATGGCTTGGGTTTTGCTCTGACATGCACTGTCAATTGTGTGACCTTACAGTGCATTCTGAATATTTTTTTCCTTATCAACCGACACACAATAATCCCATAATGACAAAGTGAAAACAGGTTTTTAGATATTTTTGCAAATTTCTTAAAAATACAAAACAGAATACCTTATTTACGTTAGTATACAGACCGTTTGCTATGAGACTCAAAATTGAGCTCAGGTGCATCCTGTTTCCATTGATCATCCTTGAGATGTTTCTACAACTTGATTGGAGTCCACCTGTGGTAAATTCAATTGATTGGACATGATTTGGACCAGATGAACTCCTTTTAGAGGGAACACTTCACCCACCACCCTCATAAACACACATCAACACAGACACACACACACACACCAACACACACCAACACACATACTGTAAATAGTTGAGGTGCTATGAAAGAGGTTACTGTTTCCAGTTAATTTCTCATTAAATATACAACTCTGTGCAGTGCAAACAAGGCCCTCCACAGGAAGCTACTTGTCTTAATTCTTGCATGTATGTAAAGAGAAAAAACAAACAGGCTTTATATTTCCAACTGTGGATCAATGGCCCAATAGGCTTCCTGACTCTCACTGTTGTTATTGGTTACTGCGATTAGAAGCCAGAATGCGTCCCGCTCAGTCTCTAAGTCAATGTCTTCCTACTATCTTGTTGAGCTGTCTAATTGAGCTGTCTAAACACTCCTCTTTGTCTGTTTTCTCATGTTCAAACCTGTTGAATTGTACTCTTTATCACTAAGTACATACCAATCAATGACACAATCATTTTATGCAAACCTTCATTGAAAGAGGTCATTGAGTTGCTCAGAAAACACAGAAATTATTTTGAGGACAGGTGTCCTCACATCCTTACATGTTTATACTTGTGAATGGGCCATCGCCAGTCAGTCAGACAGCAGTGGGGCCCCACTGGATGTGGTTGTGTGTGTGTGTGTGTGTGTGTGTGTGTGTGTGTGTGTGTGTGTGTGTGTGTGTGTGTGTGTGTGTGTGTGTGTGTGTGTGTGTGTGTGTGTGTGTGTGTGTGTGTGTGTGTGTGTGTGTGTGTGTGTGTGTGTGTGTGTGTGTGTGTGTGTGTGTGTGCACTCATTCACAGGGGGATACATGGGTGGCAGGACAGAGTCACAACTGTAAAAGGAAACTGTTATGGGGCCCATTTGGCAAGATGCCCAAAACCCTCTGCCTCCGGTCATCACACGGTGTGGAGGGTGGAGGGAGGAAGGGGAAAGAGGGAAGAGAGGGTAATGGGTACACATTTTCCAGAATGACGATTCTCTTGTTGGACTATGGTTTTTCTTGTCGTAGAAATGGTGCATTGCAGTTCATTATCCTGACGACTTTGTTTCTTTACATCAGTAATACATATGGACATCATTCCCTATGTTTGACACGCACAACTACGAGCTTTCTAGAGAGACACATTTTGATAGAACTAAATATGCAGTTAATATGAATCCACACTGCTATCATCATCATCATCATCATCAATCCCCCCCTCCCCCCCCAAGACTGATTGAATACATGACTCTGCCACTCTGAACCTGATATTTATAAGGATTCCTTTGGAGAGGAAGGGGAATGATTAAGAGTGTTTATTCTGACCCTGAATACAGTTATCGTGAACGGACGGAGACATTTGAAATGTGAGGAGTGATTATGCCATGGAGCGTGACGGTTGGGGCTAGCAGGGCCAAACACAGGTAATAACAATGGCTTCATCTGCCTCGAAAAACACAAAATCTGCATCCATCTGCTTTTCTCGTCAGGCAGTAGCAATACGATTCTGTACTGGGCTCAAGAGGAAGCACAACTAGACTAAATAAAAGAGACTCTATCTTTCCCACTTCATAGCACTGTCACACACACACACACACACACACACACACACTGTGTCAGCTCACACATCCATCATGATGATGAGAGTAGGACCCAGAGTTGCACAGAGAGTAAGACAGAGAGTAGGACCCAGAGTCGCACAGAGAGAGAGTAGGACAGCGAGTAGGACAGCGAGTAGGACAGAGAGTAGGACAGAGAGTAGGACAAAGAGTTGGACAGAGAGTAGGACAGAGAGTAGGATAGAGAGTACATTTAACATTTAAGTCATTTTAGCAGACGCTCTTATCCAGAGCGACTTACAAATTGGAAAGTTCATACATATTCATCCTGGTCCCCCCGTGGGAATTGAACCCTGGTCCCCCCGTGGGAAATGAACCCACAACCCTGGCGTTGCAAGCGCCATGCTCTACCAACTGAGCCACACGGGACCACAGTGGGACCACAGTAGGACCCAGAGTAGGACAGAGAGTAGGACAGAGAGTTGGACAGAGAGTAGGACAGCGAGTAGGACAGAGAGTTGGACAGAGAGTAGGACAGCGAGTAGGACAGAGAGTAGGACAGCGAGTAGGACAGAGAGTAGGATAGAGAGTAGGACCCAGAGTAGGACAGAGAGTAGGATAGAGAGTAGGACAGAGAATAGGACAGCGAGTTGGACAGAGAGTGGGACAGAGAGTAGGACAGAGAGTTGGACAGAGAGTAGGACAGAGAGTAGGACAGAGAGTTGGACAGAGAGTTGGACAGAGAGTTGGACAGAGAATAGGACAGAGAGTAGGACAGGGAGTAGGACAGAGAATAGGACAGAGAGTGGGACAGAGAGTAGGACAGAGAGTTGGACAGAGAGTGGGACAGAGAACAGGACAGAGAGTTGGACAGAGAGTTGGACAGAGAATAGGACAGAGAGTTGGACAGAGAGTAGGACAGAGAGTAGGACAGAGAGTAGGACAGAGAGTTGGACAGCGAGTAGGACAGAGAGTTGGACAGAGAGTAGGACAGAGAGTTGGACAGAGAGTAGGACAGAGAGTAGGACAGAGAGTTGGACAGAGAGTTGGACAGGTAGTGGGACAGAGAGTAGGACAGAGAGTTGGACAGAGAGTGGGACAGAGAACAGGACAGAGAGTTGGACAGAGAGTTGGACAGAGAATAGGACAGAGAGTAGGACAGGGAGTAGGACAGAGAATAGGACAGAGAGTGGGACAGAGAGTAGGACAGAGAGTATGACAGAGAGTTGGACAGAGAATAGGACAGAGAGTAGGACAGAGAGTAGGACAGGGAGTAGGACAGAGAGTACACTCCTGTCCTGGATGGTGTTTGATTGAGACAGTAAGTCATTGTCCCACTCCTAGCTGCAGCCCAAGCCATGTAGACAGGTCTGCTTGTGTTTCACTGTCCCTCAAATGTCACAACAACACATCCCATGACCCTGTGCTCCAATTCCACCAGCCTGGGAACTGGCAGCTAACAGCCAGTCTCATCTGCCAAGACTGATTAGAGGTGTGATGAGCTTGTGTTAATTGGTCTATGAGAGAAACCAACTGTTGGTTAAGTAACTACGTAGTAAATGTACCCAGTTATTTTTCCCCCATCTCGTCTAATGTTCATATAGGCCTGGGCCAACAGATGGGTGTCAATGATCCTTTACTACTGTACTCAGCCAACAGGTCTGGCTGCTGTGTTGCATATACTGTATGTACATTCCTTTAACTTCAAGGTTTCTGCATGAAAAGGCTTCATTAAACCACACTGAAAAACAACTCCCTTGCAAGCTATTTCAAGGGGAAGAAATGTGGACGTGACAGCAAGTTAAATACGCTGAAACGGTAACACTGAAAACATGCAAATAACACTTACTTGGCTGAATCAAGAAACACTTTAAAAGCTAATGGAATCCCTATTAGTGCTAATGTGCATCTAAGGGTCTTCTATAGAGTTCAGGTTTAAGTCGTGTATATTTCTCCTCTCAGCTTGGCGTTACACAACAGTGGGTAATTCTCTACAGGCTGCTGGCACACTGGCTGCGGTCCGCCTGGCTCAGTGTTTTTCTGTTGGATATTCAAACCTAGATTGAATGATCAGAGCTTCCCTCGGGGGATGTAGACTATTACGCAGGGAGAAAGGAGACAACGTTTACCATCTGCTTCTTCCTCAAGTAAAGGTAAGCTCTGTGTATGTTCACAAGCTTGTAACAGAACATCGTTTATGGAGAAGACAGGAATTTGTACAAACCTCTGACCAGGCTTACATGTATTCTATGGAGATTCCAAGTGCTTTTTATTCAATATTGTGGATTTTTTTATTATTATTTAACTAGGCAAGTCAGTTAAGAACAAATTCTTATTTACAATGACGGCCTAGGAACAGTGGGTTAACTGCCTTGTTCAGGGGCAGAACAACAGATTTTTAGTGTGTCAGCTCTGGGATTTGATCCACCAACCTTTCGGTTACAAGTCCAACGCTCTAACCACTAGGCTACCTGCTCTACCCACTAGGCTACCTGCTCTACCCACTAGGCTACCTGCTCTACCCACTAGGCTACCTGCTCTACCCACTAGGCTACCTGCTCTACCCACTAGGCGACATGCTATACCCACTAGGCGACCTGCTCTACCCACTAGGCTACCTGCTCTACTCACTAGGCGACCTGCTCTACCCACTAGGCGACCTGCTCTACCCACTAGGCGACCTGCTCTAACCACTAGGCGACCTGCTCTACCCACTAGGCGACCTGCTCTAACCACTAGGCGACCTGCTCTACCCACTAGACGACCTGCTCTACCCACTAGGCGACCTGCTCTACCCACTAGGCGACCTGCTCTACCCACTAGGCGACCTGCTCTACCCACTAGGCGACCTGCTCTACCCACTAGGCTACCTGCTCTACCCACTAGGCGACCTGCTCTACCCACTAGGCGACCTGCTCTAACCACTAGGCTACCTGCTCTACCCACTAGGCGACCTGCTCTACCCACTAGGCTACCTGCCGCCCCAAGGATCATGAGATATATCAAACATACAGGATTACTTCAGATCCAGGGGACTTCTAACGCTCTGGCAATGCAAACATAAAGGAACATGAAACAGTTGTTTTTTAAGCAAAGTATCCATATGTGAAGGTCAAGGCTTCTGAAACACGAGGACTTTCTACATGAGACTTCTTATCCAAACTGTACTATTAAAGGCTTTCGCCTTATTCCTCACATCTCTCTATATCACTGGCCTGTAACCTGTGCTGGTTATGCATTAAACAAGTGATTCCACAGAGTTTGTTTTACTTTACACCACCTATGGATGAATGACTGGAAATGACTAAGCTGGGGCCCAGACTGTTTCCTGTTCAGTGTGCTCACACAACTCTACAAATCCCAAAACACTCTCAGGTCTTATTCTTCTGTGGAGATTGGCTGCCTTTCCGCTAGGATACAATCCCGTACGACTCCGGGGCCCCAGCAGCCTGGAGCCACTTAAAGATGTATTTAATGAGTCAGAGAATACCCTGAGTCATAAATAAGGCACTGTGTGGAGAGAGTGAAGTGATTGTGAAAAGGAGAAGGACCTGCTCAGAGAGGGGCCTGTAAGGAACCTGAGGGACAATCTACTAACAGAAATATGCTTTTCATAGAAGTCTTATATTTCTTTGACTTAAAGAACTACTTTTATACGTAACACATTTTGACCTGTACTTCTACCTGTTTAAAAAACACATCAAACAAAAACTGTTGTCAGGACTTCAGTAGGCTAATGGTTGACACTGACCAGGCTAACAGGGCAGTCAACACATGTTCCAGGGAAAAAGGGTTTTAGCTGCTTGCCAGACAGACACCGACTGGGCTGCAAGCGAAGAATAATCAAATGCCGCGATGAAATACCAACTCCTTCTGTATGCTCAAGTTCATCAACAACAACAAGATTTTAAGAGAGCTTCTCAGACATTGTCTCATGATGTTTTTCCACCAACAGCTGCATTTTAATCATTCACGTCCCTCAAGGTACAGACGTTGTGTGTGAGGCTTCAAAACCCTATTCTACTCTGGTTTCTGTGGATACATATTGACTGGCTGCAGGACCCCTTGTCATCATCAACAGCAGTGAGTTTACTGATCTGTAAGGAATGTTACGTGAGACTTTCATCAAAAAACAAAAACACAATATTATTAACTACTAGAGAGTTGATTAACGTGGACGTGACACACATATTGCCAGATTATACAGTATTCACCATCAGGGATATGCAGATCATACATCATGCCTGGGAGGAATTATGGAAGCCATGTGGATTAAATGATATGTTGATCTATAATGTACATTCTATCTTTCTGTAATGTTTCTGGGCCTGCTATTGTTGGTCACCAGCCTATTGTTGAGGTCTGTTAGAAATGCCAGAGCCTGGGCTCTGAGTGCAGAGCAGGTCCCAGAACAGTTATTAAGCTGTCAAGCTGAGCAGAAGGACACTCTGTGCCTAGCTAGGATACATTGTACTGCTACCATATGGAAAAACTTTCCCATTTTAGTCTTGGCGTGCATGCACCTATTCTTTAAAGTCTAATGGAAGGCATGTATTGGACGTGCTTTGGCAAGACTACATAAGAGAATCAGGTATGACAACAGGAAATATATTTATGTTTTCTGTGTTTGAAATGCTTTATTTTATGATGACATTCTTAGGATGATTTTCACCCTGATAACAGCTTCCTGTAACTTCCTTTCTTGTATAATGTTTTTCCATACAGTATTCACAGCATGCGCTGCCCCCCCCCCCCCCCCACACACACACACACACACACACAGTCACACACACACACACACACACACACACACACACACACACACACACACAGTCACACACACACACACACACACACACACACACACACACACACACACACACACACACACACACACACACACACACACACACAGTCACACACACACACACACACACACAGTCACACACACACACACACACACACACACAGTCACACACACACACACACACACACACACACACACACACACACACACACACACACACACACACACACACACACACACACACACACACACACACAGTCACAAACGTATGTCAAGCCCACGCAGACTGCTATAATTATAATATTGCTCTCTGTTTAAGGCCCCCAGCTACTCATCTGTCTCTGTGTGTCTTCTCCCTCAGCCTACACACAAATGCACACAAGCACACACACACACACACACACACACACACACACACACACACACACACACACACACACACACACACACACACACACACACACACACACACACACACACACACACACACACACACACACACAGTCACAAACGTATGTCAAGCCCACGCAGACTGCTACAGTATGTCCACACTCACAGTCACACTCACTAACTCACACTCACACTCACTAACTCACACTCACTCTTTCACAGACAGCTGACACTGCAGTCTGGAGTGGAGATTCCACTGCACTGTAAATTGTGCCGTGACAGTGCACACTCCTCTTCGTACTTGACATATCCATTGCATTACAGAGAACATCTGACCCCCCCCCCCCCACTGTAGTCATAGTGATAGGACAGAGGCCAGCTCCCTGTGACCTTCATCAGAAAGAACAGGACCCCCCCACCACAACCCCTCCCTCTCATCACATCAACCCTCCGCTCCAAGTCATGACGGCAACCGTCAATGCCACTCTCCTTACATGTAGTCTGGTGCAACTTACTCTAGAATGCGATACCGTGGCTCAAATCTCACATTCAAAATAGATCACTTTCAAGAAACAATATTCTCGGGAATAACTAGATGGTTCTTGGAACTTCACTGGCAAAGATCCATGAGAGATATACAATATTTTACCATTTAAATTAATACTATAGGCTGCAATTTGATTAGAAAGATGGGATATGGAGCGGTTGGTTGGATATCATTGTATAGTACTTTGTACTAAAGCTTTATTGTGGTTGTTTTCTCTCTTCGATGAATCAACGGAGAGTCTTCGAAGCCACTGGGGGAGAAAGGAGATCTTATACCCAAAAAACACTGCTTTGTGATTGGGTCTCCTTCAAAGTCTGCTTTCCCCAGAGAGGAGCCAGTTAGTTACCAATGTTTGGGAGTTGACAATGCTTTGCTTTCAAGTTGTGTCGTTTTGTTCAATTCACTCTTTTTGTTCTGTCTTGGCTCTCTCTTGCTGTGACTTATTTCTGGGTAATCGGGCACCTGCTGTAGTGTTAGGTTTAGGGCGTAAGACAATAGCTATACTGTAAAGATGGCGATAAAGATTGTTTCTCAGGTGTTTCCTTGTGGTATCAGGTGTTGTTGTCCAATGTAGATGTTTCAGCTGTAATCGAGTGACATAATGACATCTCTGTGCCTGAGATATAACTCTCTAGTTTTGTGTCTTTTATGAATGAAAACTGGAAGGTGATATGAAAGACTTACTTCATCTCTTTATATAACCGGTGGACGACACTACACGTTATTAAGAGTAAGCACAACCACTGTCCGGAAGAGCAAGCTCCACTTATCAGAGGGGTCAGCTGTATGCTATGCCCTCTCTCTCTCTCTTTCTCTCTCTCTCTCTCTCTCTCTCTCTCTCTCTCTCTCTCTCTCTCTCTCTCTCTCTCTCTCTTCTCTCTCTCTCTCTCTCTCTCTCTCTCTCTCTCTCTCTCTCTCTCTCTCTCTCTCTCTCTCTCTCTCTCTCTCTCTCTCTCTCTCTCTCTCTCTCTCTCTCTCTCTCTCTCTCTCTCTCTCTCTCTCTCTCTCTCTCTCTCTCTCCTCTCTCTCTCTCTCCTCCTGACAGCATGGACAGCATGTTCCTAAGCACAGTGACTATCAGAGGGAGGCTTGGGCAGAACCCCAGATGGTTTGGAATTACCAAGGAACTCAATGTCTCCCGTAATAGTTTTTCCCCACAATCTCTACCACCATCTATCTCTTTCTCCTATTCATCTGGACATGTATCTGGTCAGCTTTTTACCACTACCATTTTACCACTACATCTCCTCTCTGCCTTTCTGTCCCACACGTAACAAATGTGCCTTTTTTAACAGTTTTATATTGAATATTTAAAACATACAGTATACTTGCAGTGAAGCCCCTCAACAACTACATAACATTATGCATCTAACATACTCCCATCCAGAGCGACACCAATGTGCCTTAGTTGACATGCAAAAATCCCTCATTCGAAAGGGACAGTGATGACTAACGCTTCATGAAGGGATTTACAACTTTGTTAAATAGCTCTTCATATTTGAAAGAAGAATATCCTACTATTCAGATTTCTATTTCTGAAAAGAGATTAATATTATAATTATAATATTGCTCTCTGTTTAAGGCCCCCAGCTACTCATCTGTCTCTGTGTGTCTTCTCCCTCAGCCTACACACAAATGCACACAAGCACACACACACACACACCCACACACACACTATTACACACACACACACACACACACACACACACACACACACACACACACACACACACACACACACACACACACACACACACACACACACACATACACACACACACACACACACACACACCATTATAGTTATTTATAAATGACCTAGGATTACCCGGATTCCTCTGCAGATGGGACGTTGCCCCCCCCCCACACTGTCCAATCCTACTGAAATAAAGACTCATTAATCAGACAACAGTTGACTTTGGAGAGTGAAGGTGACATGCTGCCTGATTTATCACGCTCTTGTGAAGAGGTTTACTTGTGGCTTGTTAGCCCACCACCACAGTCTAAACCTAGACCCAACACTGGATTATATTATAGCATGCCACCACAGTCTAAACCTAGACCCAACACTGGATTATATTATAGCACGCCACCACAGTCTAAACCTAGACTCAACACTGGATTATATTATAGCACGCCACCACAGTCTAAACCTAGACCCAACACTGGATTATATTATAGCACACCACCACAGTCTAAACCTAGACTCAACACTGGATTATATTATAGAACGCCACCACAGTCTAAACCTAGACTCAACACTGGATTATAGTATAGAACGCCACCACAGTCTAAACCTAGACTCAACACTGGATTATATAATAGCACGCCACCACAGTCTACACCTAGACCCAACACTGGATTATATTATAGAACGCCAACACAGTCTAAACCTAGACCCAACACTGGATTATATTATAGAACGCCACCACAGTCTAAACAAAGACCCAACACTGGATTATATTATAGCATGCCACCACAGTCTAAACCTAGACCCAACACTGGATTATATTATAGCATGCCACCACAGTCTAAACCTAGACTCAACACTGGATTATATTATAGCACGCCACCACAGTCTAAACCTAGATTCAACACTGGATTATATTATAGCACACCACCACAGTCTAAACCTAGACTCAACACTGGATTATATTATAGAACGCCACCACAGTCTAAACCTAGACTCAACACTGGATTATATTATAGCACGCCACCACAGTCTAAACCTAGACCCAACACTGGATTATATTATAGAACGCCACCACAGTCTAAACCTAGACCCAACACTGGATTATATTATAGCACGCCACCACAGTCTAAACCTAAACCCAACACTGGATTATATTATAGCACGCCACCACAGTCTAAACCTAGACTCAACACTGGATTATATTATAGCACACCACCACAATCTAAACCTAGACCCAACACTGGATTATATTATAGAACACCACAAAAGGCTAAACCTAGACCCAACACTGGATTATATTATAGCACGCCACCAAAGTCTAAACCTTGACTCAACACTGGATTATATTATAGCACACCACCACAGTCTAAACCTAGACTCAACACTGGATTATATTATAGCACGCCACCACAGTCTACACCTATACTCAACACTGGATTATATTATAGCACGCCACCACAGTCTAAACCTAGACTCAACACTGGATTATATTATAGCATGCCACCACAGTCGAAACCTAGACCCAACACTGGATTATATTATTGCACGCCACCACAGTCTAAACCTAGACTCAACACTGGATTATATTATAATATGCCACCACAGTCTAAACCTAGACTCAACACTGGATTATATTATAGCACGCCACCACAGTCTAAACCTAGACCCAACACTGGATTATATAATAGCACGCCACCACAGTCTAAACTTAGACTCAACACTGGATTGTATTATAGCACGCCACCACAGTCTAAACCCAGACTCAACACTGGATTATATTATAGCACACCACCACAGTCTAAACCTAGACCCAACACTGGATTATATTAAAGAACACCACAAAAGGCTAAACCTAGACCCAACACTGGATTATATTATAGCACGCCACCACAGTCTAAACCTAGGCCCAACACTTGATTATATTATAGCACGCAACCACAGTCTAAACCTAGACCCAACACTGGATTATATTATAGCACACCACCACAGTCTAAATCTAGACTCAACACTGGATTATATTATAGCACGCCACCACAGTCTAAACCTAGACCCAACACTGGATTATATTATAGCACACCACCACAGTCTAAACCTAGACCCAACACTGGATTATATTATAGCACACCACCACAGTCTAAACCTAGACTCAACACTGGATTATATTATAGAACGCCACCACAGTCTAAACAAAGACCCAACACTGGATTATATAATAGCACACCACCACAGTCTAAACCTAGACCCAACACTGGATTATATTATAGCACGCCACCACAGTCTAAACCTAGTCCCAACACTGGATTATATTATAGGATGCCACCACAGTCTAAACCTAGACCCAACACTGGATTATATTATAGCACACCACCACAGTCTAAACCTAGACTCAACACTGGATTATATTATGGCATGCCACCACAGTCTAAACCTAGACCCAACACTTGATTATATTATAGCACGCCACCACAGTCTAAACCTAGACTCAACACTGGATTATATTATAGCACGCCACCACAGTCTAAACCTAGACTCAACACTGGATTATATTATAGAACGCCACCACAGTCTAAACCTAGACCCAACACTGGATTATATTATAGCACACCACCACAGTCTAAACCTAGACCCAACACTGGATTATATTTTAGCACGCCACCACAGTCTAAACCTAGACCCAACACTGGATTATATTATAGCACACCACCACAGGCTAAACCTAGACCCAACACTGGATTATATTATAGCACACCACCACAGTCAAATCCTATACCCAACACTGGATTATATTATAGCACACCACCACAGTCTAAACCTAGACCCAACACTGGATTATATTATAGAACACCACAAAAGCCTAAACCTAGACCCAACACTGGATTATATTATAGCACGCCACCACAGTCTAAACCTAGACTCAACACTGGATTATATTATAGCACGCCACCACAGTCTAAACCTAGACCCAACACTGGATTATATTATAGCACGCCACCACAGTCTAAATTTAGACATAACACTGGATTATATTATAGCACGCCACCACAGTCTAAACCTAGACCCAACACTGGATTATATTATAGCACGCCACCACAGTCTAAATTTAGACACAACACTGGATTATATTATAGCACGCCACCACAGTCTAAACCTAGACCCAACACTGGATTATATTATAGAACACCACAAAAGGCTAAACCTAGACCCAACACTGGATTATATTATAGCACGCCACCACAGTCTAAACCTAGACTCAACACTGGATTATATTATAGCACGCCACCACAGTCTACACCTAGACTCAACACTGGATTATATTATAGCACACCATCACAGTCTAAACCTAGACCCAACACTGGATTATATTATAGCACGCCACCACAGTCTAAACCTAGACTCAACACTGGATTATATTATAGCACACCACCACAGTCTAAACCTAGACTCAACACTGGATTATATTATAGCACACCACCACAGTCTAAAACCTAGACCCAACACTAGACTATATTATTGCACGCCACCACAGTCTAAACCTAGACCCAACACTGGATTATATTATAGCACGCCACCACAGTCTAAACCCAGACTCAACACTGGATTATATTATAGCACGCCACCACAGTCTAAACCTAGACTCAACACTGGATTATATTATAGCACACCACCACAGTCTAAACCTAGACCCAACACTGGATTATATTATAGAAGGCCACCACAGTCTAAATTTAGACCCAACACTGGATTATATTATAGCACGCCACCACAGTCTAAACCTAGACCCAACACTGGATTATATTATAGCACGCCACCACAGTCTAAACCTAGACTCAACACTGGATTATATTATAGCACGCCACCACAGTCTAAACCTAGACTCAACACTGGATTATATTATAGCACGCCACCACAGTCTACACCTAGACTCAACACTGGATTATATTATAGCACGCCACCACAGTCTAAACCACCACAGTCTAAACCTAGACTCAACACTGGATTATATTATAGAACACCACAAAAGGCTAAACCTAGACCCAACACTGGATTATATTATAGCACACCACCACAGTCTAAACCTAGACTCAACACTGGATTATATTATGGCATGCCACCACAGTCTAAACCTAGACCCAACACTTGATTATATTATAGCACGCCACCACAGTCTAAACCTAGACTCAACACTGGATTATATTATAGCACGCCACCACAGTCTAAACCTAGACTCAACACTGGATTATATTATAGAACGCCACCACAGTCTAAACCTAGACCCAACACTGGATTATATTATAGCACACCACCACAGTCTAAACCTAGACCCAACACTGGATTATATTATAGCACGCCACCACAGTCTAAACCTAGACCCAACACTGGATTATATTATAGCACACCACCACAGGCTAAACCTAGACCCAACACTGGATTATATTATAGCACACCACCACAGTCAAATCCTATACCCAACACTGGATTATATTATAGCACACCACCACAGTCTAAACCTAGACCCAACACTGGATTATATTATAGAACACCACAAAAGCCTAAACCTAGACCCAACACTGGATTATATTATAGCACGCCACCACAGTCTAAACCTAGACTCAACACTGGATTATATTATAGCACGCCACCACAGTCTAAACCTAGACCCAACACTGGATTATATTATAGCACGCCACCACAGTCTAAATTTAGACATAACACTGGATTATATTATAGCACGCCACCACAGTCTAAACCTAGACCCAACACTGGATTATATTATAGCACGCCACCACAGTCTAAATTTAGACACAACACTGGATTATATTATAGCACGCCACCACAGTCTAAACCTAGACCCAACACTGGATTATATTATAGAACACCACAAAAGGCTAAACCTAGACCCAACACTGGATTATATTATAGCACGCCACCACAGTCTAAACCTAGACTCAACACTGGATTATATTATAGCACGCCACCACAGTCTACACCTAGACTCAACACTGGATTATATTATAGCACACCATCACAGTCTAAACCTAGACCCAACACTGGATTATATTATAGCACGCCACCACAGTCTAAACCTAGACTCAACACTGGATTATATTATAGCACACCACCACAGTCTAAACCTAGACTCCAACACTGGATTATATTATAGCACACCACCACAGTCTAA